>NC_072033.1:4926724-5189577 GCF_027791375.1 Indicator indicator
TGCTTAGATGGTTGAATTGTGGTGAGGGGAATGAAAAAGGGGACAGGGCTGTTGCTAGGAGTTTTGCTACGACAGGGAGTGTATGTGAGGAACATCTGGTACGTTTGGTCCTAACACTCCAGGTCTTTTACCATATCCTGCCCAGTACTGCTGAAGTAAACCAGGTGTAAGTGGTTTCAACAGAACAGCCAAAACCACATCTTACTTGGAGAAATTGTGTCTTGAACATGAAGGCTTTGTTCTCTAGTACCAGAGCTCCTCTCTCCTCACTGGTACTCCATGAAAGTGTTTACAGAGGCCAGCAGCCCAAAGGAATTGAATTCAGGATCCTGAAAGCTTCAACCTTTGCAAAATAAACTTTAAAAGGAGATTCAGAACTATCAGCAATGAAATACTTTCTATTCTCATCCCCAGTAGCCCCCTCCATTTCTGCTCATATTTATTTAACAGTTTAAAAAATAAATCCATTGCTTCAAGCTCAGGGGATTGATATTTTTAAGGTCTGTGGTTTTTTTTTTTTCATGTACACTTCCCATAATATTCCACATTCTCCTTTTCCTTTTGTTGTTTTACTTTAACCATCATTTGTTCTTGTTGGCAATTATTGCTTTTTCCTTATGTTGGTAATAAGATAGGTGAGGAAATGCTGATGACAAAAGCTTCTCTACTCCTCCTTTTTACCTGAGTGGTCCAAAGTTATCCTTCTTTTCCACATGGGAGATTTGGCTTAAAATAGATCCAAGAGGCATATTTTCAAATATCAGCACTTAGGTTGTTTCTGCCATGCCTGCTTCACGTGCTGTTAACACTGATCTGATGTGAGCCTCACAAAGAGTATATACAAGTCAGGAGGCTGTCTAATTTCCATTAAAAAATAAATAAACCGAAATCCCTGGGATCTACTTAATTGCCCCCAAAACTGGACAAACACCAGAGCTCCAAATTGCTCTGGTGAGTTCAGCTCCTTGCTTGTTTACAGGGCAGTTGAGAAATCAAATCTGCACGGAGCAGACCTGTGACTCTGGAAAAAATCAGGAGGACTTTTTGCTGCATCAGAGTAGTTGGATTTGATAGTTATTATCTGATGAGACTGACTGCCAATATCACATTGTGTTGTTTCTATTCCCTCCTTGTGTGGCTGAAGCATTGCAAGTGGGAGGAAAAAAAAAAAAAACAAAAAACAAACAGCAAAAAAAAAAAAAAAAAAAAAAAAAAAAAAAAACAAAAACCAAAACAAAACAAAAAAACCAGAAAAAAAAAAAAAGAAAACCCCCAAAGCAATTAAAAACAAACCAAAGAAATCCATACTGACCTTCTTATGGGTATTATAAAAGGAGTTCAAGCCTGATTTTTCTAACTATATCTCCTGTCTATTAAAGTATATTACTTCTGCTATAGGTGTTTTATCTTCTTTTTAATGGATGCATAATAGAAAGTTCTTTGCTTTGCCTGGATTTTCTTCCGTGCCCATGAATGCTTATCAGTCATAAGCACCAGACCAGATCACCTTAAAAGTGGAAGGTAAGGGGAAAAAAATCATGTATTAACTATTTCTCATAGAATCATAGAATCATTTTGATTGGAAAACATCCTTAAGATCATTGAGTCCAACCATTATCTAACTCTACCAACTCTGGTGCCAAACCATGTCCCTCAGCACCACATCTTTTAAACACCTCCAGGGATGGGGATTTAATCACCCTTTCATGTTCATGAACCACTGATTTGTGTTCAGATGCCAGTCAGGCCACACTGGAGATGGTTCTCAGCAACTTCTCAACTACATGTAGAAAGAGAATGAGGCTTTTAGACACCCTTTTTTCAGGGCTTAACCCACTTTTCTCATTCGACGGCAACAAGCTGCTGATAATGTGTTAATAATCCAATTCTGACCATGACCTACAGATGCAGATTTTCATCTGTAACCATCCCAGCAGGAAAACTCCTCTAATAGAGAGCATCTTCTCCTGCCATTTCTCAGAGATGTTACTTTTGCCAAGGCAGCAGACTTCTGAGGAAGACAAGGCAATGGTGAAAGACTACCTCTCACCAACTTGCTTCTATTGGATGAGGACACAAAGGCCTCTGGTGGAGAATTAGCAAATCCTCAACATCCAGAGGCAGATCATTATTTGAGGTAGCTGAAGTCCAGTGGATCAGCTGATCCCTTGAAGTACGGGTGAACAAGGACACCCAGGGACACTAACCCACACCCCTGAGAACAAAGCAGTGCTATGATCTGCACACATCTGGTACACACACACATTCCAGTGGCTGGTGGCTCCTGTGGGGCCAAGCACTACTCACTTCAACTGTAGCAGAATTTATCCCTGCTGACTGTCCTGGAGAGGAAACCCATGCCACAGAGGTCCTATTTTCAGAGCTCCCTCCATTTTTGGTGGTCTGACAGGAAAAAAAAAAGAAAAAAGTCCTCTGTGCTTTAACTTTACTTTCCTCAGCACAATCACTTCATCAGGTCTACAAGTCAAGACAAGACACTTGAAAATAAAACCAAAATGTTAGAAACGCATGAAGGGAAGAAAAAAAAAAAAGAAAAATACTCTACTCATTGATGTTGTTCTTATTGCTTATTTTCCCCTTCTCCACCTTCCTGAAATTAACTTGATGTGGAAACTGTGCAGATTTGCCCCATGAAGAGAAGATACGAGGCACCTTGGGGCTGAAAGTGTGGTTGGAGCCTCCTCACTTCAGAACATCTGTGGGTCTTCTGCAGGGCTTAAGGGATCACCCAGGGCAGCCGATGTTCAAACCAGTTCAGCGTGCCATGGCTTGTGCAAAACACGTGTCCAGCCACCAGGCTTGCATAAATTGGCTGTAAATAGTTAATTAAATGCATTTGTACCCCACTACCTGATTTGCATTCAGGACTGTCAAAACAGCCTGCTAAGATTAGACACAATGTACTCCCTGAACACAATTGTACCACTGAAACAGGCTGAAAATCTGGCGCATTGAGTTAAATTTTCACATTGTGCCTTCTTGTGTAATAACAATAATCTCCTCTGCCTTGGAGTATAATCGCAATAAAGAGCTTTTTGTGATTCACTCAGTGTTTATTCACTCAGTAAACAGCCCTTTATTGCTTTTTATACTACAAAGCAAATGAGATTATTGCTTAAATTGTCCGGTAGCGACTAGCTTCTGTCCTCTGGCTTGCTTGTTCAGTTTGTTTTTGTGTTGTGGTTTTGGAAAAGAAAACTTGTTTAAAATTAGCTCCCCAATAAATCACAGTAACAATGAAGTGAGAGTTTCTGCACTGTGACAGATTTGTAGCTTTTTATGTTTGTAATGATGATGGTATGTTTTCTAGCTTATTTATTCCCTTCTGCCTTTATTCTCCCAAACTCTGCTGCAGTGAAGAAAACCCTAAATGTTGGGGTTTAGGAAGAGGGAACTTGCAGTCCTTGGACTGTGCAGCTGCCTCTGCAGTATTCCCAGGATGGAAAGGTGCAGAAAAGTAGTAGTAAACAGGCAGTAGTCTGATGCTCAGAGTCAAAAGGCATCAACCCTAGTTCTCATCTCACCCTGTTCCTAAAAGCTTGAGTGATTTCTTTCACTTGTTCATGCCTGTGTGATAAGGTTGGTGATCTTACCTCCTTTGGAAAGCAACTCAACATCTTTAAACGGCTAGCAAGAAACATTTTTGCTTTTCAGTGACTCTCAAAGTAATTCCTAAAGGCACTGTTCTTAAACACACCACCTCCTGATGAAGATGTATGGTGGAACAGCACTGCAGGCCTCAGAATAGGAGGACTGGGAACACTGTAGTGTTCTTCAAGGAGAACGAGTCAGCTGTAGCCAACGTTTGTTCTTTCACTTCTTTCCTTAGTGTGCAAATGGAGCAGCCCATAATTATTCCTCATCAGGAGGCCAAGTGGTGTATTCACCAAGAGAATGGAAAAGAGTCTTTCTCTCTTTCAGGCAGTAACATGTAAGTGGCATTTCTTATTTCAGTCCTGCCAACTTTCAGACGTTAGCAAAGCATTTCGTTGATAATTATTGATCTTCTGTGTTTATAGAAAGCTAGGACCATGTACAATTCAATATTCAGGAGATGCCAATTTTCTGTGAATACCTGAGAATGACTTGGTCATTTTCCATTTCTGTAATTACTTCTGTATGGCTGGGGTATGAATTGCATTCTTTAAAATCCACCTAGAAATGGAACATGAGCAAGGAAGATGGGCTTGAATTTTTTTTCTTCTTTCTAAAGCCAGGCTTGTTGTTTTCAATTTGGATACTTCAAGCATTAATGTCCAACCTCATTTACTAATGTCAGTTTCCACACTCAGATGGATAACTTAAATTAATTGATCAAGAATTGGAAATTGTGGCCCTTAACCTGTTGAATATGCAACTAGGTCCATATTTTCTCTAATGGACTCTATTTTCTACAGCAGTCTTTGCATTTAGTTTCTTGACAGCTTTTGAGTGAAGATATTTCTCCTTCAGGTAATAGTGTTTCCTGGATTTAGCTCTTTTTCCTCCTCTATGTTGTTATATTCAATTGTCTGATCAGTTTATAGAACCTATTTTTAACCTGACCTAAGAGGTGACACAGTTCTTGAACAGAGCACATCAAGTCCACACCTATGTCTAAAGAAGGGCAATGAAGGTGGTGAAGGGTCTAGAGCTTACATCTTATGAGAAGCAGATGAGGAAACTGGGATTGTTTAGTCTGGAGAAGTTGAGGATGAAAGGAGACTGACTCACTCTCTACAACTCCCTGAAAGGAGGCTGGAGCAAGGTGGGTGTTGGTCTCTTCTCTCACGTAACTAGTGAGAGAAAAAAAGGAAATGGCCAGTGAAGGTTAGCTTGGATATTAGGAATATTTTCTTCACTGAAAGACTGTTGAGGTATTGGAACAGGCTGCCCTGAAAGTATTCAAAAAACATGTAGACATGGCACTTCTGGGCATGGTTTAGTGGGCATGGTGGTTTTGGGTTGATGGTTGGACTTGATGACCTTAGAGGTCTTTTCCAACCTTAAAAATTCTATGAGTCACAGCCCCATTGAAGTCCTCAGCATGTTGGCACCAGAAATGAGAGGGTATATGCTCATTGTCTTGAGCTTGCTATATCATTTGACATCTCAGAGCTGAAGGACCATACTCAGTTGTTCCCAAAACAAATCTGACATGTGAGCTAGTACCCAGCCTTCCTCACAGTGCTGAGAATCCTGTGTGCTGCAGAGCTGCAGAGATTGAGCTCATTGGTCATATGGGTATCTGCCAGCAATTGAAACTGAGAGCAAGGCCTGATTGTACCCTGGTATTAAGTTTTGACAGCAAGATCTCCCATCGTTCCTCTTTGGGATGGTGCAGTATAAAAGCCATCCTGACTATGGGGGGAAAAAAAATCCAAACAACCCCAGTTTCCTTGATGCTAAAATAATCATCAAGCGTCAACCGCTGCAGAACATCATCAGCCTGTCTGTTAACAGGGGGATTTCAGAGTGGGTACTGACAAGGAAGCAGTGTCCTCCCTTTGGGCAGGCAGACAGCAAGCTGTCAGGGAGGCCACTGAACGTCTCCTCTCAGTTCATCACATGCCAGTGGCTCTTGCATAGGTGGTGGCTCAGAGCAATGCTCTCTGCCTTCCAGGTCTGTGTCGAGGGTGCCCTGGGAGCGACGTGCAGCCTTGCAGGCGGTGTGTCCATCGTCCCTGCCCTCCCTGCCTGCAGCAAGAATTTCCCGATGAAACTTGTGCCAGTTCTGCCCCTGGCTCCTGCGTGGATGTGACATGTTCGGTTTCATAGGGTAGGAATGCATCCTGCTTCGTAGTTTCCACACACAAGAACCTTGCTAAGTGCATGGCCTCATCTATGATTAGATTTCCGTTTCACAAGGCAGGGGTGATTTATGAAGCATATTTTCATGTGGTAACCAGAAAATGTTTCCATTTAATGATTGGACAGTGTACTTTCCTTTATCAAACCTGCTTGAAAACCTTTTATTGTTTTAGGAATGCATTCTCACAGGAGATTTGTTGCTTTAACCACATTTCATTTTAAAGGGGCTCTGCTCCTCTTTGCTAAAGCTTCCAGGCTGCTGGATGAAGCATGCGGTTTGCTGGAACAAGGTGAGGAAACATGAGCTGACGGTCAACGTGCCAAGCAGGAGCTTACAAGCTTTTCTGCAATTACCAGCCCTGACACTGGGATTTTGGGTGCCCTTGAGCAAGTTCCTTTGCTTCCACGCTGTCAGCTCCCCATGTGAAAAAGGAGAACAATCCTATTCATTTTCCCTTGCAGTCTATCAGCCTGCTTGTCTCTTCAGACTCTTCATCGGAGGCTCTGGTTCTCACTGAGGCTTGCTGGGTGCCCAGCATGGTGGGGGTACGCAGCCCTGGCTGTCGCAGAATGTTAATTAATCATTCCAATAAATCATGTCAGAGAAGTATTAATTAATCATTGCTCCAGAAAAGAATTCGCCACCACCGCTCGCTGTGGGCCCTCAGTGCAGCCTCAGAGCTGCTGGAAACTCACCGTCTTTTCCAACATGGCCCATGGACATGATTAAAAGAACTGCCTCAAATCATCCCAACTTTCTCACTATTAAACAGCAGCTACATCTCCTCCTCTTTTTGATTTTCTTTTCTTTTCTTTTTTTTTTTTTTTGAACCTGGCAGCCTTAGTCAATAAGCCATAAGCGCCGAGCTAAGAAGAACTGCTGTCATCAGACAAAAAGGCCTCCAAGTCCACATCCCTAACAACCTATTTTAATAACAAGAGCAATAACGGGATTTATTATGCATGCGGCTTTCTGCAATCATTTCTGAAGAGAAAATTAGTTTGAAGCCTCAGGCGACAGTTGAACTCTCAGAGGCGCCTAAAATAAAATAAGGGGGGGGGGGGTGGGGGGGGGGGGGGGGGGGAGGTAGGGAAAGGGAGTGGGCTGAAAAAAAAATAATAACAGGGGGAAAAAAAGTGTGATGGGAAAAGTTATCGGAGCAAGCATGCTGGTGAAGTTTATCTGTGATTTGCTCTTGCCTGCTGGAAAGGGACAGAGTAGTGGCCAGAAGCCAGGGGGGTTGGCTGGGCTGCCGGTGCTGCAGGTGCTGAAGGAAGCAGAGGAGCATGGTCCAGCATCATGACCTCAGTGTCTTGATTTACTGCATGGGTGAAGAGGCCATAAATTTCAGAGGGGTCTGTGCTGAGGAGTAAATCTCAGCTCAGCCAGGGGCTTAAAAAGAAAAAAAGAATTGTAAAAAAAGAATGGGACACGGGCTGGGTGAGCTGTTGGAGGCAGTTTAGGAGCAGGGCCACCTCCAGCCCGTGTGTATAACACCCTAATCTGTGCATTTGCCCCAAGGACCAACTGCCACTGCATCCATACCTGCCCCTTTGCAACCATCAGAACATTGTTTCTCTTCCTAACCAGCTTGAGGCAAATCTTCAAACAGAGAAACGTTGAGGTTCTGGCACCAGCCTGCCCTGAGAGACCAGCAGCATCCTCTGGTGAGTGTAGGGAGAGGGGATGAAGTTTGGGGATGGGAAAAGGATGCTGTTCCAATTCATGCTAATGACTGTGTACTTTTCTCCTAACAAGGGGAGGTCAAACTACAAAGTAGTTCCTTGCAGACATGCTGAGTTCCTTCCCAAGTCTGCACCTGCCCAGACCCCTCCCTGCTCCCCAGCCTGGCCCTGTGGCATGCAAAAGAATTTGAAGGTCCACAGGTAGATGATGTTTGGTAGTGGTGATAGGCTGACATATAGCCTGAAACTCACAAACTACTTCATTAGCATGATGCTAGGAGCTGCCCCTCAAGGGATGTCCCATGCAGCCCAGTACTGTGCAGAGTGGTGTCCATCTCCAGCAGGGATCCAGAGAAAAAAACACACTATTTTTGAGACAAGGCTCTCTGCTGCCCTGTCCAGTGCATGTTTTCCTCATCATAGGCCAAACCAGCACTAGTGGACACAGGTGCTGCATCTAACCCAGGGCCAGGCACCACGATACCAACCCATCCCTTCTGCCTCCTGACACCCAGGGCAGATTTGCCTTCCCCTGCTTCTTGCTTTGCATTCCGATTTCAGACAACGGAGGAGCAGGACTTGAGGCTGATCAGCACAAAGTTGTTCCTTCTAAAATAAAAACAACAAAGGAAAAGAGTGTGTCTGCATATATCTGTGTGTGTCCCTCTAACTTTTGTCTGTGTAGAACTGAATACTACCTTCTGGTTTGCTGGGTTTGGTTTTTGTTTTTTAATTCTTGGGGACTTTTTTTTTCCCCTTCCTGAGGCAATGCATGAACTTAACTGCTGGAAATAGTGTGGACCCAGCTAACTGAGACCAAGAATCTCAAACCTGCTATTAGATGCTCTTTGCTTTTTGGGTTCTGGTTTGAGGACACATTACTTTACTTCAACTCTGGAGTTTGATGCCATCGCTTTTGAACTGGAAGGGATGGCCAAAGAAAATATTGTGTGGTTATTGTTTAAAAAGTCATCATGCCAGAAAATATATGATCACTTAAAGGCAACTTCAGAGAGCAGGGTCTTCTGCTGGCTTCATCCAAGGCCTTGGCTAACCAGATCATTCCATAGTGATATTTATGGCTTGTATATAAAAAAGAAAATGGTCTGAAATCCTGTGGCTGTTTGGTACCCCTGTCTTCAATGTCTGACTGCTTATTCATTCTAAAAAGTGGGATTTAATAAGACAGCTATGGTATGTTATTTAAATACCAATTGATTATTAAAAACATACTTATTTATAACTGAAAATTACAAAGTACTTGGGGAAGTGCAGCCAATGAAATTGGTGGACTGCCTGATGAATATCCTCCTCTAACCCCATCATTTTATATATAGAAAAGGGCTTGAGTTATGCAGTGGGAATAAAACTAACTTAACTGCCTTTATGGGTCATTTCTTTCTTTGATGAATACTTGTAGCTCCCTTTAACAGTAATAGGACCTTTGCTTTCCAACTGAGCAGAAAATAAACAGACCTCACTGTAGGGGCTCTATTGCCTTTTGGGGGGCTCGGAGCAGGGTTAAGCAGAGATGGATGAAATGTTCTCTGCTTTAATAAAGCACGCCTAAAATATTCCAGATTCAGATCCTTTTTCCCTATTTCCTAACCAGTGCTGCCCTGAGGGCTGTGCTGCCAGCAAAACAAAACTTCGTTAAAGTAAGCAGCTGGCTAATTGCCCTTGCAGGCCAGTGTTACAAGCCCACACCAGCAAGTCAAACACCACTTTACAATGGCAGGGTCCCACTCCCTGGTAGTCACACCAGAAGGCTGCACTGATGATGAAGAGGTCTTCTCTAGAATTTTTTTTAACAGCAGTCTTTTCTGTCTTTCACAGCAGTTTTTTCTCTTTCTCTCTCATACACATTCCTGGTCTTCTTTGGTGGCTTTTACATTTGAGGGAATAAACACATATTGAAAGCTAGAAGAAATGAGAAGTGCTCATCCCATCCCTCACTTTTGGTTTGCTTTGTTTTTTTCCCCCACTTTGTTTTGCTTTAACCCCCCCATTCACCTGGTTAAATTATATGATTGATGAAGGTTTGGAAAAAAAGAAAAGGTAGCTCTTTCTTGACTCCTTTTCCAAATGCAAAATGCAGCTGTTGTTGCAGATTCAGGTTCTGCACCTCCAACAAGTTTCCACAGCACAGCAGGCTGGACCTGCAGCCAAAACAGAGAAAATCTGATATGGTTTTTATGTCTCTGCTTAGGGAAATTAACTGAAAACAAGGTAGTAGCTGAGAAAGAAAACGACGAGAGAGAGGGGGGAGGAAACTTGTTCTTGAAAGAAGAAAGAAAAAGGAAACCTATTCAGGTAGGCTCCCAAGTAAATTACAAACACTTTGAAGTCCTGTATCCTGGTGGTTTTACAAATTAAGTGGGCCAAGAAAATGACTTGGTTTTCCTTTGTGAGCCTCATTAATGTCTGAGGGCTACACACTGAAGTGTCATATCACCAGCAGGTACCAATCAGCACGACTCCCCTGAAATCAATGTAACTGCATCCACTAGCACAAGAGGCAGGTCCAGGAAAAACAGACACATCCTTGGGTGGTATGTTACAGTCAGACCCTACTGCACCAAAGAATCTTTCTTTCCACAGCTCTCATTTTAACTTATGTGTTCACTTAACTTAGTAATGTTATTTTCTAAAGTGTTATTTTCTAATATTTTCTAGCTTGATTCACTATTGGAAATTAAGTGCAGTTAACAGATGTGTTGCTTCGATTGCTGCTTTGTTGTGTCTTCTCCTCTTTCAGTGTAGCAAAAAAAAAAAAAAAGAAAAAAAGAAAGAAAAGAAAACTAAAATCCATTCCTAAACAAGGCAAGATTTTTAAAAAGATCTTCATTATATTTCAATAACCATCTTGCTTTGGTTGAAAGAAAATACTTCTGTTTATTAATTAAGAGGAATTTGCTTAAGTTAGTTCCACCGAACAAACACTTTGTTTTGCCACAAGAGGCCAAATACTTTGAATTTTCATTTGCTTCAGGGTGAAGCCCTGCTGTTATTGAACTGAATGCTGCATAATTCAGAGCAAAAGCAATAGCAGGCCAAGCTTTGCAGTTTTTACAGACACCTCTTTAACCCTCCAAGTGTTTCTAAGACACTCATTCACACCAGTGTCTGAGCTCTGAATCATTTTTTGTGACTATGTGGCCTGTTAAACCTCCTTTACTCTGTCCACAGTTAGCGAAAAAAAAACAAAACCAAAACAAACTATTATCTTCTTGCAGTTTGCTCAAAATTTCATGCTAACAAATTTCAGTCTGGTCAAGAAAATATTTTTTTTTTCCAAGTTGTTGGTGTTGATAAAGCCAGTTATGAAGTTGACAGTGCAGATCATTAGTGTCATTTCCCATGCCACAGCACTTAAGTGCAACAAGAAAGGCTCTGAAGAGCCCTCTGCAGAGGTCACCCTGCAGATCTAAACTTTTTTGGAGCAAGATGTAAGCCAGAGTATGTCAGCCTAAAAGCAAGTCTTTTCCCCTGCAATGAAAAAAAGTGGTTTCTGCCTGAGCCCACGACAATTTGATTGCTTCTGTCCTCATTTTGCAGAGAGGCTGGTGTGAGAATGGGCTGGAGCAGAGACTGGCTGCTCTTCCTGCTACTAATGTAGTAGCTTTAACAGATCTCCAGAAAAATGTAGTTAATATTGTGCCTGGAAGCAGAGTCCTGGTCTCATCAGAGTTGTCCTTGAAAGACAAGATCCCAGTCTGAATGAGATTTGGACCTTGACCCAGCCCTCTGCATCCAGTCAGTGCTGGAGCAGGGCAGGATTTAGAGCTGATTCTGTATTTTACAGCTCTGGTTTAACTTCAGGCTTGTGTGTGAAACAGGGTTTGGGCTGATTTATACTGCACCTCTGTGAGTCCCAGCTCTGCCTCATGAGGGACTCTGCACAGCCACGTCCTGCACAGCCAGCTGATGCTCATTGGTTTGTGGTCCAGGCAAAGCCTCCTGACTGGAGGGTAGACATTCAGCTGTGGGCTTTTGGACAACAAACCCATGCTTAAATACCATTTACACTTCTTAATGGCATCAGGGTGACATCCAGTACAGTAACTCTGGAGGATTATGTGAAGTGAAGGGCGAAATAATTTCACCAAAAGATGAATGCTGGAGCATTCCCTTTTGTGTATCGAACATTCCTTTAGGCTCTGTACTTGCTCTTTCAGACAATGCTTTCTTGGCTGGATGGATTATTCTATATCACCTCTCTAACCTGCTGTATTAATTTCCATTGACTGTGAAAAGAACTTGTCAAATAAGGAGGAAAAAGGAGGGAGGAGTCTTTTAATCCATGAGGCACAGTTCTTAAAAGTACCTTGTTGTGTAGTAGCTGAATTTGTCAAGAATACAGGGCTGCTGCTAATTGTCTGAATAAATTACAGCTTTGCAGCCTGGAAGCCACAAATCATGTCATTGTAGCGCTAAGCCATTCCTTTACGGACTTGGTCTTTTACACCCTGGAAAAAAACTTTTTAGAAGACCGCCCTATGGTAAAAATTAGAAAAAGAGAGAGAAACAGGGGGGCAGGAGATGGGGAGGGTCTGTGCATGTGTGTGTGTGTGTCTGTGTGTGTACATGGGGAAGTGAGCAGGGTAGGTCTGTAAATTCCCAGCAGCTGTCTCCCAGATCAGGGCTCCCAACATGCTCTTCTTTTACTCTCATACCAGATAAGTTTTCTGCAGCAGCAAGACCACAGGTGAAGCCCTTTGAAGTGCCAGAGAAATGAGCAGGATTAAGAGGATGTTTTTTTGGCTGAGGGAGGGAGGTTAGTGTTCATTTCTGCAGTATGGATGTCAGCTCATTCCTCCTTGGACCACTGAGGCAAACCTGCCTCAAAAGAAAATACTAAATGTATAACAAATGTGTATTACAGATTCATCTGACACTTACTTTCCTGCAAAGGACTTGCACAAAGCACTATTGATTATTTTACCTATACAGATACAATTCTTTTCACAAGTGGGAAGCAACAGGCACGTGTCACCCTCATAGTACAGGCACTTGTCATTCTGATTTTTCTTGCCAGCATCAGCTGTGGCAAAAGAAAAAGGAATACAGAATTTTTGCCATTTTTCTTCTGAAGTAGCTGATTTCAGACTGTGGGCTGAGTCCTACTCGAAAGACTCCTACTGAGTTCAGCAGTCTTTAAATGGAGGCAAGTCCATGTGCAGTAATGCAGTGTGGCACACTCTTTAGAGGAGTTTAGCTCTGTATAGAGAGCGACTTTTTGAGATAATTCCCAGTTCATACTGTGAACTAGATAATAAAGTGGAAAGTGCTCTCTGGAATTTCCTTAGGGCAACCTGAAGCTGTACTCAGGCTCTTTCCCAGTTTATTAGCAGTGTTTGGCAAAGTACTTCAGGCTTCTTTGCAGACCACAGTAATTGGTTACCAGACACTAGAGGACAAGCTGCCTGATAAAATTCAAAGTCTGTAATGAGGCAGACAGGCATGATAACGCTGTAATAAATCACAGCCGTTAGGGCATATTCCTGGGATGGCTGGCACTGGGGTTCCAGGCAGAAGTCAAGAAGAACATGTAGCTCCATGTCATACTCACCTTTGTGGTCAAATCTCACCCTGGATTCTCTCCAGCTGTCAGGTCAAACTCAGCAGTGAGGCCCATACTAAGGAGAAGGTAACTACTGATTAAACGCCAGGCAGAGATGTGCTCAGACTGGTTCTTTCAGAGGCTGCACTAGAAAAAAAACAATCCCAAAATGATTATACGCTTGAGGAAGTTTAGTAGTTTAGTTCCTGGACCAACTATCCATTAGTGATTACATGAATAATTAATTGCAAGTCCTAGTAGCTGCCTGGGATCATTCTCTTCACACCCCAAAAGTGGCATAGGATAAACACATACCACTGATTCAAGAAGTTGAGGAAAAGCTCAGCAAAGCTGATGAAAAAGTCTCAATGTCATCAGTTGCTCCAAATCCTGCAACATCTGCTTGGGACAAGCAGCACAGGGACAGATGTGTTTTTTGCACCAGTAGGGAAACAGCTGCTTTCCACCACCACACCTCCCCACCCCTCTTCCCTTTTTTGGTAATCTCCATGGGCAGGCTAGTTCTTGTGCCAAAGGGAGTTAATGAGAAGAAAGCCTTTCTTCCACCAAAACTGCAGTGCATCACCAGTTTTAATGCACAACTGCTTGCTTAGACATTTATCTTTGAACTTAGATATAGCTTGCTCTTCAGGACAGGTTCTGCCCTGCCAAAAATCAGTCTAAATCATTAGCCCTGTCCCCAAATGTGTCAAATCATAGCAGATTACTCCATCACTTCTTGTTCATAGAGTTTCTTCCACCTTCCTTAGAACCCCTGGGTAGGCAAAAAGCTGCCATGGATGAGCCAGCATGATGAGCAAGTGCGATGTTTGTGAGAGCAGGAGCCAGAGGGCTGGATCCAAAAGTACCAGCCTCATGCACTGGGGTCACAAACTCAAGCTCCACACTTGTGATCTGTGGTTTGTTTTTCAAAGTGTGGAAAATGCTCTGCTTGAGAATGATCTGCAGGCACTTGCAGATATGTCAGGATGTGCAGTGAGATTAGAGAAGGTATTGAGCTCGGCCTCTGATGATGCCAATATTGTTTAATGTTCTGTATCATGGATTCACCTGAAGGTGAATGATAGTCTCTTCCATTTCCCCTGTGGTTTCCTTGGTCTTCAATGTTTTCTTGATGCTTATCACCATGGTTCTAACACACCATAGTTGTGTGGCAGGATAGATATAATCATGTATTTGAAGAAAAATAAACCAAAAGCTACACTTCTTTACAACACTGTAAGTAAAGAAAAAGACCACTCTCTTTTTATTATTATTATTTATTTCCACAGCTAAAGTTGAAGGAAGTCATGACTGAATTCATATAAGGCTCATAAGATTCAAAGGTTAAATTGTAGTCTTTATAGACTAAAATGTAGACTTTTTATATATTCACTTACTTTGACAACGAGAGGAAATGGTCTCAAGTTACATCAGGGGAGGTTAGATTGGATATTAGGAAAAATGTTTTTACTGAAAGAGTGATCAGGCATTGGAACAGGCTGCCCAGGGAAGTGGAGAAGTCACTATCCCTGGAAATGTTCAAAATACTTGTAGACATGGAACTTTCTGGGCATGGTTTAGTGGCTATGGTGGTGGTGGGTTGGTGGCTGGACTTGATCTTGGACGCCTTTTCCATGACTCTATAATTTATGTCACCCAACAGTTTGGTTCACTCCTGTTCAGTTGTGTCCACAGTCCTGCAGGAGTCACTCAGTATAATGAAGGTACAAAACACTTTTTTGTGTTTAAGAGAGAAATCTTGAAAGATCTGGTGCAGGGTTTGTAATGCATAACGTCCCTAAGGGCTGCTCTTCCCAAGTTATCTTCCCATGCATCCAGCAGAAGACAGCTGCAGTTTGACTCTCCAAGAAAGAGTCTCAGTGGGGGCTGTCTGCACCCAAGATTTACACCTACCTCCACAAGCCAGACAGTTTAAAGTTCCCTATGAAAAGTTCCCTATTCCTCAATGAATTCAGGTGTCTTCTACTCTGTGCACCAAAGTGAGTTGCTCTGATTGCTGCAGCCCTGAACCCACACAACACACTCACACCTTTGTGCACGTTGATCCCAGATGCACAACTCTCCCATGCAAAGGCACAGGTCCTTCCCTGCTGCGTGGCTTTGTGACCATGTCCCCACTTTTATTCCTCCTAGATCTGGACTTGCTGCTTCTGTCTGGAATTTTTGCTACTGTGTGTAACTGTCCCTTTATCTCTGGGTTCAGTTTGGTGCAGAGCAAATTAATTCTTTTGGCAGATTTTTCCACTGTCAGTGGGGGTTCTTATGGTACATTATCAATGCTCCTCGCCCTGATGATGCATAACACTAATCCATCATTAGAGCAAGAGTGTGCTCTGATGATGGATTAAAATAATTTATCATAAGAACAAGGGGCTATAATGTAACACCGTCAAAAGATGGCACCACGCAGAGACAAACAGATCAACGAGGAAATTCAGTAATGCTCATCGAATCAAGTGGCTCTGCTGCCAAGAGCCTCTTCTGCAGCAAAAGTTTGGCAACCTGCAAAAATATCATTATTCTCCTTGCTGAAACAACTCCTTGCAGTAATGGCAGCAATTTAGGATTCTCTTTTCTTCTTTTTGAATAACAAAAGGAGCCTCCCATTGCCAACCACCCCCTTTCTGGGAACAGATATTCCAGGTATGATGACAGATCTGGTTTGTCTTAAGTGTTAAGGCCACTCACGTAAGGAAATGCAAATGTAACAGCTATTTCAACCATCAGTCCAAAGTAGGTTTGTCTCAACGTGGTTAAGTGACTAAAAAAAAAGGAATTAAAACTCAGGAGACGTGGTTATAGACTTAGCTTCCTTTTGGAAGCACTGCATGCCTGTCTAGCACTCATTTGCTTAAGCGTAGCCATATGTCTATGTGGGTTCTTCAGAATGCTGTTAAAATAAGGATTAAGTGAAACACCTATTTCAATGCTTTTCTGGGCATGAGTTTGCAAAAGCAAGCACTGTACAAAAGACTTAAGAAAAACTCAAAACTTTCTATTACACTGCCCATGGACAGCAATGTTTTGAGTTGCCTCTCAGAAACGGATTGTCGAAGGTCTTCTGTCAGGTGAAACACAATGGAGAATATATCTCCTGAAAGAACAGAGCTGATAATTCATAGAATAAATCAGGTGTGGAAGGGGTCTCAGCATGTTGTTCACTGGCTTTTTTATTTTTTTTTTCTGTCTGGTAACCAAGTGGCTAGAGGCAAAACAAGACCAACCCCAAATCAGAGTGATCTTAAATTTTGCCTGTGATTCCAGAGTCTGTGCATCTAACCAAGGAGGCACTCACTCTGTGCAACATTGATTTTCTACAGGCTGAATGACAGTGGTTGCCAGTCTTCCTATTACTGTAATTGCTGGCTAAATGAACTATAATCGTATTAAGTGGGAACTCTGAAATATGTATGTACCATAAAAAGGAGCTGAAGCATTGCAGGCATAAAAATTTGATTTGCGATAAGTTGGTTTTGTTGTTTTGGTTTTGTTGTTTTGGTTTTTTTTTTTGGGGTGGGGGTGGTGGAGGGTAGGGGAGAACTGGTTGTATGGAAATTGGTACAAGAAAGTGTGTTAGTTCAGAGTGCTCCAGTTTTCTGAGGGGTGTGAGGAGGGGTAATGCCTCACTGTTACGATGGCAGCACTTGGGGTCTAAGTGCCTGCTGCAGCCAGTGTAGTAGGTCTGCTCTGAACACAGGCATGCCAGCAGGCAGCAACTGAAGCAAGCCTACAGTTTGTGTTCTGTTTAATAAATAGAGTGTCAGGCTGATGTGCAGGTCCAGCCCAGCAAGCTCAGTGAAGCAATTTCACCTGCAAATGCCGCATCATACCTTATGCTATGCAGCTAGCTCTGGGTTTCACAAACCAAAACTACTGACAGTATATCTTTAAGAAGACAGAGGAACACTCCATGGCAGTTTGTGTTACAGGAGCACATCTTGGTGCCCATCAAGAGCAGGGTGTGGGCAGTGAAGGGAGCTACAGCAAGCAAAGTGGCTTCCACAGAAGACTCATTGGGTTAATGCTGCTGTTACACACTATCTTACACAGAGCCCATGCTTTCTGGCCTCACTTCATCATTCCACTCACTAAAAAATCATTCCTTCTTTACCTAATACTGAACAAAACAAGGATGGATTACAGGGTGCTTAAGATTTTAGTGCCTTTTTCAGTTTCCTTTGACTGTTAGTTGTCATTCTTATTAGTAATGAAAGCATTACAGTGGTTTCAATATAACTTATCATCTTGATGTGAAAACTAATGATAGTAATATTTTTAAAAGTCAGACTGAGCTGTTTGCACTTATCCAAGCCAATTTCTCTAGCATATTGGTTTGCTAAAATTTGACATTTCAGAATCATATTTTGTTCTAATTTCAGATAGGAAAATTGTTTCCTTCCTGGGCAATTTAGGGTGTATTTTGGAATATTTGTGGATGTTTTGCTTTGGAATATGGCTGAAAAGAGTACTAGTGAGGCTGAAAACACAACAGAAAATTATCAAAGTGCTGCCCCTGAAAAGCTTGTAATGAAAACCAATTAAATGGAAATAATATTCTCACAAAAAGATTTTTTTCTGAGCAATGCCCCATAAAATGTCTTCTCTCTGTTATCCTGATGCAACAGTGGGTAACCACATTCCCACCCAGGAAGACGTGCTGCCAGTTTCTGCAACAATGCTGCAACAAGCCATGTTATTTCCAGGGTAGAAAGACAAATGGGCCTTTGTGGAGAAATGCAGCAGAATTCCAGCAGCTATTCAAAGTAAGGGCAGCCTGACCATTGTGTCCCCTGCTCCTGGCTGAGTCCTTTACACAGTTGCAGAAAATGTTACAGTAACGTTATTGTAAGCAGCAGGGAAAGAATCCACCCTCCGAATCTTCCACACAGTTCCTAGTTTACCAGCAGCAAATCGATGGCTTGGCAGGGGAGATACCCTCCTCCTTCCCTGACTGGGTAAACTGGGAGGAGCTCTCTGCACCAGTCAGTGCATGAGGCTTCACCCTGTCTGCCCTGAAGAGCATCCAGGGCAGGGACTGACCCAAGGCAGAGGCATGCTTGCTTTGCAGCCAGAGCATTCTTAAGGCATGGCAGTTCTGTGCCTGGGAAACAGCCCATTATGACCAGTGAAGCAAAGATGCCAATTAAAGCAGTCCTGAGGGAGACCTCAGCCTCCCTGGCAAATGTCAGCCCAGCACCAGAAACTGTTGGGCTACTGGACAGGAAAATGGACCAGCCTGCTGATGTGGGTGTGAACTGCACCTGGGTATTTGAAGGGTTTACAGGAGCTGAGACTCTCCTTGGAGGCTGCTGTAGTGAAGACATTCCTTCATTGTCTTAAAAACTCATCTTTACCTGAACGTGGTAGGAAATGAATTTCCCTGTGCTTGTCTGCACTGGGATGCACAGGAATGTTAAAATGACTTTGTTAATCCACCAATCCATCCACCAATCCTCCAGGATCCAATTCTAGTCCCTCATCAGGAGAGAGGCTGGACATGTTTTCCCTTTTGTACATGAAAACTGAGTTTGTTTATCCAAACTTCCTGGCCAGGCAATGCCACTTGCTTGGGTGGTTGGATAGATGGATGGATGGATGGGTGGATGGATGGGTAGATGGATGGAAGGGTGGGTGGGTGGGTGGATGGATGGATGGATGGATGGATGGATGGATGGATGGATGGATGGATGGATGGATGGATGGATGGACGGGCAGATGGATGGAAGGGTGGGTGGGTAGGTGGATGGATGCATGCATGGGTGGATGGATAGATGGATGGATGGATGGATGGATGGATGGATGGATGGATGGAAGGAATTTCAAGAGGAACAGAATTCTCAAAATGAACTACACACAAGGATTTTAAGTTCTGTCCCTCCCCTCCTCCCCTCCTCCTACCACTTCTTAACATTTAATTGAGTCATCTGTAAGCATTTTGGTAGGTCAGGAATGCAATTAAATAGCCTGTCTATCGTAAAATATTCGAGCAGTAATACCTGATAAAATCATCATTATCTTGGAGTAATTGACCACATCAGATAATTAAGGTTCCTGAGGCAAAGCTTCACCCCCAAAGGAAGCTCAGTGGTATTAGAGCAAGGCTGCAGTAGTCAAGCCTATGTTAGTGTTTCCATTATAAACCTTCTATTTGAGAGCTGTGCAATTTTATCAGTAAAATGGCTGTAGTCTGGTATTACTCATTTAGTCTGGTATTACTCATTATTTGATGTCCTTTTTTTTCTTTTTTTTTTTTTTTTTCCTTTCTCTAATAACAGTGTAAGGGAAATGCAAAGTATTTTGGACTAAAAGAGTGAAAAAAATCCTGCTGAAAAATGAAGTTTGAATCACTTAAAAATAGAGGAAAAAAAAAAAACAGAATGACAAGATTACATCCTATCTACAGCCTGGTGAAGGGTATAACAATTAGCTCAGCAGCTCTCCAGTGCTGTGAATGCTTTCATAGATTGAAGTGAACATAATTCTACCTTTGATTTCTTTGTAGTTCTATGTATCTTTAAGATATATTTTGCCCAAGCACGACTGGAAGAAGCTGTAAGAAGTAAAACGTGATGCAACAGCAGCCTCTGATCTCAGCTGTAGAAGTGGAACAAGTATTTTCCTCAGACATGGTGTAAGCAATATCTTTGTGAAAGAAGTAGTGACAAATGAGACACATCTTAAACTTCACCTCCAATACAGAAATGCTATGCTGGGTCAAAGCAAGGTCCATCCACCCTACTGTTTATTGCTGGCAGCG
This sequence comes from Indicator indicator, assembly GCF_027791375.1. Lineage (NCBI taxonomy): Eukaryota > Metazoa > Chordata > Aves > Piciformes > Indicatoridae > Indicator > Indicator indicator. The sequence continues at coordinate 4,946,566 of NC_072033.1, forward strand.
GTTGATACTGCACGGGAAAGACTACATGAGAAGGGCATGTGTGGAATGACAGCTTTTCAGCATCTGGTAATCAACAGTTTAGAGTTTTCTTCTGCTGTATGATACCTTTGGATCAGAAAGGTTTTTGTAAATAATTACAATGTGTTTCACAGTACCATGTGCTGGAATGTGGAGTGTGTCTGTCCTCTCCTTTGCCCATCTGTACTGCTAAGTGCAAGTATCACTAAGTGAGCTTAGAGCCTGGGTCATCATAATCCTCACAAACGAGTTGCTGTCTCACAGTTCAGCTTGCAGTTGGCCCACTACAAGACAAATAACCTTCGTCATGATTACAAGCCAGGCTGTGCTCCTTGGCCACGGATTTAGGGCTTTGCTCCCTGGCTCTTTTTTTTGTTTAGCAGGATAGTTCAACTAGCCTTGACCTCATTGGAGTGACAGCTGAGCTCTTCACCTTTTTCATTTCATCTATTCTTTGAGTTACTCTGAGAGGGTAAGGAAGGAATTTGTACCTCTTTGTGTTAAAGGGAGGAAAGTGTGATGCAGCTACTAACATCTTCACAGTATGTAGGGATTTTGCCATTTAATATTGCAGACCAAAGGCAGATCCTTAGGCACTCAAGCTTCCATCAAATTTGGATCAGATTTAACTTTCTAAAAGAGTTAAGAGGAATAGAACCCAGCTGCACTGAAAAGATGAGGGATGGGAGCAAGTAACCTGTCCCAGGGTTTGTAGATGGTTTGCTCGGGTTGCGGACTGAACAGAAATCCCATTGACTGCTGCACCTTTTCCCATTCCCAGGACTCATCCCTGTTTGTCCAAACAAAGGGCCAAGCCATTCCTTTATAATTGAAACAGCTTTTTCTTACTAAGCATCAGGAATTCAGAGCAAGATGTTGTGTGTATTGAAGTCTTTACCTCTTTCTGCAGTCATTGATGGTGTTGCTATTTCGTACTGTGCTCAGTTTCTTTTCTCTGGAGTCACTCTCAAATCTCTTTGATTTTTTTTTTTATCTCTGTATCCTATAGGAATTTTTTTTTTTCTTTATTTGTGTTCTGATTTTTTTTTCCTGAAAAGTGTCTTAATGACAAATACCTACCAGAAAGCTCCATGTGAGTAGCCTCCAATGCTGAAGATCAATAACAGTTTATTTGATCACTGACGGCAAATGCTCTTTCAATTAAGCAGGTCACATAAATAACTTTCTGGTTCCAACATTAGTTGGAAAGGTTGAATGTGAAATAAATGTGATTGGGTTGGTGGTAGAAGTCCCTCAATGATATTGGAATAAAAAGCCACCTAAGTACTTGGATGCTGATCCTTGCTTTATCAGGGTGACCCAAGACAGCCAAGCTGAGTTTAGCAATCTCTATAAAGTACACTTTCCTATGGGTTCTCAGCACTTCCCTGATTTTAAGAAAGATGAGGGTTTCTTAATAAAAGTTTTTCATCTGGCATTTCTTTCAGTTGTTCCAGCTAGAAACACAATATAGCACACACCAAAATCAAAATGTGTGCCTATATATGTGTCTTTACCCCTCTTTCTTTACAGAACTCCAAAACTGTCCCATTCTGCCTCTGGGTTTGGTTTCATCTCTGCAGATTTATTTCCTTCTCTCATGGTTGGAGCAGATCCAGAGGAGGCCACAACAATGATGTGAGGTCTGGAAACCCTCTGCTGTGAGGACAGGATGAGAGAGTTGTGGTTGCTCAGCCTGGAGCAGAGAAGGCTCCAGGAAGACCTTCTTGGGGCCTATCAGTACTGAAAGGGGCCAGTGAGAAAGCTTTTTAGTATGGCCTGTTGTGGCAGGACAAGGGGTGATGGTTTGAAACCCAGAGAGGGAAGTTTAGACTAAATAGAAGGAAGAAAATTTTTTACACTGATAGTGAGGAGTCACTGGCCCAGGTCACCCAGAGAGGTGGTATTGCCCCATCCCTGGAACCATTCCAGGTCAAGTTGGATGAATCTCTGAGCAACCTACTCTGGCTGAAGCTATCCGTGCTGACTGCAGGGGGGTTGGACTAGATGAGCTTTAAAGGTCCCTTCCAACAGAAACCTTTCTATGGTTCCTATGCCCACACTCATCTGTGTCTCCCAGCCTGGGAAAGGGTTTATACTCACAGCAACATCACCTCTCTGCATGTAACTGTAGGCACAGGGTGACATCAAAAGTGCCAGGCAATGTCCAGGCATGGCATTAAGTCATAGTTCACTGAAATCAAACTGCCTTGACAAGTGAGGAGATCATCCTCACAACAAAATGCTATAGAACACCTCATAAAAAAATACACTGATAAATGTAGAAAGGTACAAAATGACACTTCCTTGGTGAAAGCTTGGAAAAACAGAGTCTGCACACAAGAAATAACAAAAAATCTGTACTTCACTGTGGGGACCTGAACCAAACAGTGGGGATTAATGATCTTTAGCAGTGTCCAATATTCAAATCAAAATCTACAGCAAACTTTTACAGTTGTCCTTAATTCACTAGCCCAAAAACTTGATCAAAGCCCTTTTGGATATTTGATTGTTCACAAAGCAATAGGACTGGTCCTTGTTGCATTTGAGGTTGGCTCTGCAAGTGGTGCTGCAGTCCTTTCCCCTTTAATTTTTCCAATACCAGGTTTCTGTGGAACAAGTTGTGGGGGTCGAAACAGATTTTGCAGCTGCTGAGAAAAAGATCAGAGGCACCAACCTTGTTTAAAAATTCCACAATCAATTTAGGAAAAAAAACAGTAAAACCCCAGGAAACTCCCCAACTTCACTAAGAAGTCCTCAGTTCAAAGATAGCTGTACTAGGAGGAATCCACAGGATCTGCCTGTCAATAGGTTTCTTAGAGGAAGAAATGTTGGGTTGTGTTTTTTTCTTTCTTTCTTTTTTTTCTCTGCCATTGAGAAAGAACTTTTTAACTGCAGAACAAGGTGAAACTACTAATGGGGGCAGGTGGGAGAGGAGGATCAGTGAGGAGAGGAGTTCATGTCTTGGGGATGACTTGCTTCTGTGAACTGCTACCATTGATCACTCAGCTGCTGAAGGTTAGGTGAAAATAAAATCTCCTGTATCTCAGGGTCTGAGCAACCTCAGGTTTCATGAAACTTGCTGTGCTGTGGGCTCTGAACTCTTAGTTGTTGTAACATGACTTCAATGTCATCCCAAGAAGTGTTAAGTGGATTTAACTCTTCAAAGTCAAAACACTTACAGCAGTAAGCAATAGATTCCTGAAACAGGCTCTGGAAAAGGTATCTGAACTTGTATACTCATATGACTTTGTTTTATTTTCTTACTTCCCAAAAAAACCCAACACCTTGATACTAGAGCATCTACAGATTTAAATTTATCTCTATGGTTTAGCACTGGAGCTTGGATGTCTTAACCAGGGGGATGAGGGGAAACTCTAAGCTCTGTATCCTTATTCAGCCACACTGCAAGGAAGTCAAGGTCCAGCGTGCCTGGAGCTCACTCACACACGACAGAGGAAAGAGAAGAACAAGGTAAATGGTGAGTGTTGATCTCCTCAGTATATCCTCCTTGCTTCTGGTTATCTGCAGCTAGCAACAATAATGCTTAATAGACCTTGCTGTGTTTGTCTTCTGGGATTTAAATTACTTTCTGGACCAACTGGTGCTTTTGGCCTGTGAAATGTCCTGTGGATGTGAGTTCCACCCTTCAATTATCCACCACATGAAGCAAAACTTTTTAAACTTTTTCTTTTTTTTTTTCAATTTTAGCATTTGTATTATGAGTAACAGTGAGTAATCCAGCAATGACTGAGATTCATTACTATCTCAGGATGGCTGGGAATATGAGGAAACCAGCTTTGAATCCTCTTTGAGTGCCACTTATCCCCAAAGGCTTTTATTGTTGATGAAAACCCAAGGCTGAATGGCAGCACACAGAGACAACACTTAACTTTCCGGCGCAGGAGAGTGATCTCCTCTGCACAAACGCATGTGGGATGAGCGCTGAATAGAAGCAAAATGAGCATGCAAATCACCCCCATGCACCAACTGGGGTTTCAATGCCTGCAGAGCTGGGTGTTCACACAGAATCTTGCTTGCATGCTTGTCTCTGGGTACTTTGAATGCTGAACCTGGCTCAGAGCCAAAGTACATATTCGCTTTTACACATGCACTTAAAAAAAAAACAACAAAACAAAACAAAACAAAACTACCCTTCCTGAAGATAAGGCTGATGTGTTGAATAGAGCACCTGGCCATCAGTCAAGAGGCTTGAGTACTCATGGAAGCTCTGCTGGCCTCAGTTTCCCTTCTTCCCCTCTGCTTTTTTTTTTTTTTTTTTTTTCTAGTTAGGTTGCAAATTGCTTTGAGCTGGAGTGATGTCTCTTTATGAGTTCAGCACTACAGGGCTGAGATCTCAGCAAGGAAAGGGACTCACTGCCCTCACCCAAATCATAATACTGACAATTGCATTCAATTCATGATGGGCTTTTCTGAAATTTCCCTATCACTAACTTTTATACCACCCATCACAGCTGCAAATTCCTGAAGTGACAGCACCTATTGCCCCGTCGTTATTATGCATAATAATAATTTAACTAAAATAGCAACAGAAAATGTGCATTACACAAAATGAATTTAAATTGATTTTTTTTTCTCTCTCTCTTCTTCGTCTTTCTCAAAGCTTATTACTAATTGGTATTTTTAGAGCAGAGATTCATTTTCATACACTAAAATTAATGGACCATACCAGCGGGTGTGAATCAGGATAGCTCCATTGCTTTCTATAGGTCCTATATCATTTACTCCAGCAGAGAATCTCACCTACTATTTCAATGAGCATTTTCTTTTTTTGCAACTCACCAAGTAATTGCATTTTCAGTCTTATGTCCTGATCCTGCAAATAATTGTGCAAGACATTAACTTTATGTAGCTAAGAAGCACTGCTGATGCCATCGCAGCTACCCATATGAGGGGAGTTATGGTTTTGCAGGATCAGACTTTAAAATGCAAATTAAACCACTGCAAAATCTAATGTGCTCCCAGTAATATTTTACAAATGGCAGCACCTAATATGTAATCTGTCCTAATACCTAACATTCCTGCAAGTTATGTTGTACAATAAAATGGGAAAAATTAGATTATTTAGGTTGCTTAATACTTTTGAAGCTCTTTCTTTTTTTTACTTCCCCTGGAAGCTCTGTATCCCACATTGTCTGCAGCAAGTCTTTGAAATTCAGCAGCAGGATAACCTTTGGATTAAAGATGTGCTTTCTTCCTCAGCCCCCAAGAAATTCCAACTCAAGTTTTGCTGAGATAAAGTGTTTTGAAATAGCCAATTCGCTTCTCGCTAGAAAATTCGGCAATGAGTACTGATTGAAACAGGAATTTGGAAGACTTGCTTTTTCCAGACCCCTTTCCAAAGGAAGAAAAAAAATCAAAAATCTTTTGCTGCTGGGTGTTCTGAATCTCATGTGTGATGTGTGTTAGCTGATGGAATGTGTCCAGAGAAGGGCCACAAGGATGGTCAGAGGGCTGGAGCACCTCTCCTATGAAGACAGATTGAGAGAGTTGGGGCTGTTCAGTCTGGAGAAGAAAAGGCTCTGAGGAGATCTTATTGTGGCCTTCCTGTGTCTGAAGAAGGCCTACAAGAAAGCTGGGGAGGGACTTTTTAGGGTGTCAGGAAGTCATAGGACTAGGGGGAATGGAGTAAAACTAGAAATGGATAGATTCAGATTGGATGTTAGGAAGAAATTCTTCACCATGAGGGTGGTGAGAAACTGGAACAGGTTGCCTGGAGAGGTGATAGAAGCCTCATCCCTGGAGGCTCACCAGGCTGGATGTGGCTCTGAGCAACCTGATCTAGTGTGAAGTGTCCCTGCCCATGGCAGGGGGTTAGGAACTAGATGATCCTTGAGGTCCCTTCCAACCCTAACAATTCTATGATTTTATGTGCTAACAGTGCAAGGTGCACAAAGTGCTGATGGTGCACAAAGGACAGGGTTGCAACAAGTTCTTTACACAACAGGAAAACAGCATTTTTAGGGAATGAAATGGGAAAAAAAAAAAATCAACTTTGATTGCAAAATTATCAACCAAAATGTAAGAATTATTCAGGATCCTGTGTTACCTGACCACAGTAGTAACAATCCTACACACACAACCTTCAATGTCAGGATGCCACACCCTCCTCCTTCTCACCACAGATGAAACACCAAGTGCTTATGATGGGCGCAATTAACATGGTGTGGGCTTGTTTTTACCATGGAGATAACAATTTTCTTCCCCCTTTTTTTTGTATGTAATATTTACATTACTATGCATTTTGAGGGCTTTTCTGCTTTGAGGCAAAGTGAGTTTGACATTTATACAAGAAGCAATAAAAGTGATGCAGTCAAAGTATATTCCTAAAACAAGTTCAGTAATGTCTCTTCCAAACTCCATCGAGTTAGTGGAAATAAATGCCTTTTCATGTTTGCAGTTGAGGTACTGGCCAATTCTGCCAAATGGGTTTTGGAAAATTGCCTTCAGAATTGACTTTCCCTGGGGAATATTTGCTTCTATGGAAAGCAGAGATACTGGGAGAATTTGAAAGAGAGGAGAAGGCAAACGAGAAGGCAGAGGGAATAGGTTAAAGGCTAACTTTAGACAGGTGGCTTTCATTTCTCTTTCCCCAAATTATTCTATAATTTCTCACCCTAAAAATTTCTGGTTAACTACAGCAACTGCCATTTTAGCCAGAGCAGTTCCATGCTAATTCCACTTTGCTATTACCTCAGCTCAGGTTGGGTGTTTCTCTCTCTCTCTCTCTTGGCTTCCCATCTCCAAAGAGCAAATGCAAGTTTGGAAGGTTTTTCATCCCAATTCAGTTTATCCATCTGGGAGTCCTGAATAACATTGGATCTCATGGATTTGCTTCATCTCAGTTAAGAAGGGGAAAGGTGTGGCCTATTTTTCACCAAGCAGTTAGTGTTAGCTGACACTAATAGAGATGCCAGTTTGGACTGTCATTAGTTACCCCACCTAAAAATGAGCTTTTCTCTAGTTTGCTTAATTTCTTTTGCTATCTGAAGAAAAATATCTACATAGGATAAGGCAATAGCTATGAAAGTATGCTTTAGTTCACATGTAGCCCTTCTGGGCTACTTTACAAGTTGGCAGGCTTTGGGAATCAAGCAAGCAGTCATTGCACAAGGGAGGAATCTGCTCTATTTCCTACGAGTTAAATGATATTTCCTAGTCCATCTCTGATGACCTGACAGAAGGAAACATATTGCAAATGTATGTGTCATGTATGATCAATTCCACTAAATATCTTCTGCAATACACAGCATTTTCCATCTTGCATTTTGGAGGCAACACACAAGCAGAATTATTTTTCAACATACTGCTGCTTTCTGACGCTCTGGTTTGGCTCTCTTGAGGAGCAAATCATCTACAGCAACATGATGTCTTCAGCTCAGTGGGCAGAGCTACAGCAAAAAAAGTGTTCCAGTGAGGATTCCTAATGTCAGGTGTTTGTAGTGTAACTTCTGCTGTGCTGTATTGGGACCATCCCTGACCAGGCATGTTCGTGTTGTCCAGTTGTAGTATTTGCTCTGTATCATTTGCCTCTTGCAAAAGCTTATCACCTAAATGCCTCTGTGACTTTAGCCACAATGTCCTTGAGATTTCCTCTGAGGTGTTGAGGCATAGCTGCCTTCTGCCCTTCAGATCATGTGAAGGGGACTCTGCCTGCCCTTGAGACTCCGGCCCATTACATTTGACATCTTGAGTCTGCGATGACACCCATGAAACTGATATGAGCAGCTAGGAAAGGAGGAGGGGAATTTTATTTTTAGCTTACACCAGGGAAACAGCTGCAGCATTTTCTCAGTGGCAGAAGATCTCTCACAGGACAGAGGGAGGCCTGCCTTATTGCCTCAAGATTTTGCCCTCTGAAGAGCTTCAACCTTCCAAGACTCCCCGCCGTGCAAAGCTCCAGCTCATGTGCGCTGATGAACGTAACTCTAGAGCGTCGTGGAGGAAACCAGAACTATTTTTATTTTTGGTTGAGTAAACCTTTAGCATTTAACAGTCAGGTGTTTATTTCACTTCCCATACTGCCTCCGGCTCCAGTAATGCTTAGCATGATCCTTTTCTCAAGGAGGGGGGGAGAAAAAAGGGGATTGAGTTAAACACTCTCAAAATGGAGAGGCCTGAGGAATCACAAACTCGTATCCACTGCCACACATCCCACCTCGCCCCCCTCTCCTTCCTTGCTTCAGCCCTCCTTGGAAGGAACCTGACAGGAAATATTTTAGAGGTAGAGAATTTTCAATGAAAATATTATTTCTCCATCTGCCCACTTTTCCGCCCTCGCAGGTTGTATGGCTAAGTGACACTTAGGAATGTGTATCCTGCAGGCTGCTCCGTCGCCTCTCTTCTCACATGTTGCTTTCCCATCAGAAGCACGTCAAGGCACCACCAGGTTCTCCTGCCTCCTGAGTGTCACAGGGGACACATGACCTTAGGACCATGCTTGGGCTTTTTGGAGTAATTTCTGACTTCAGTGGCTCCTGTCAATGCACGAGGCTGACCTCCTTTTGATGAGCTTCCCTGCAGCCTTCCTGGGAGGCACAGGGAGGGTGGGGTCCACCGCGGCTCCAGACCTCTGGGATTAAAAAACCCCAACAACCATGAAACCTACAGAAAGTTGGCTGATATTGCATGCACAGAGCTATTCAAACCAGATGCTTGCATGCCTTCCTGCCCACGCTACCTTACCCACACTGATCCGTTCCTAGCCTAACAGGAAGCTTCAGCTTTGTGTACCTTGAGCCATTTTCAACAAAACCCATACCAGGAGAGGGACACATGTGCTGTGATGACCTACAGGAGGCCACAGTCAGCAAGAGGCATGCTTGCTCCTTCATCCAAAGGTGGCCATGTTGCTCTTTTTCCTTGGGCAGGTTAAATGTGTTCCATCTGTTTGGGAAGTGTTAAGGCAACATGGCTTGATGAATAGCGTGCGTCTAAGAGGGAAAAGGAAAATGACTGAGGCTAATTTGTGTTGGGGATTAACACTGGGGGGAAAATGAGTAATATCTGGACATGTTTCAGGTGTCCCATCATCCTTTTTTTTGAACAGGCTTTAGACAAATCATCTTTAATCTGCATCTAATTCTGTCTTGCTCTTCAGCTATGTTTCTCTGGTCAGAAGAACTCCATCTTCTGCCTCAAATCTCCTGTGTCTAAACTCCTCATTCTTAAATCTTGGTTTTAAAAATGCAGATTTATAACCTTTCCTAACCCACTCCAAATCAAATCTTGTCACTGATTCTAACTGAGACACTAATTTTAGCTCATCCTACCCATGACAACATAGACTCCTTGGGCTACCATTTTGATAGGTTCCAGGAAAGCAGGAAATATTCAGTCCAGACTCACTAAAAGGTCATCACTCTGCCAATATTTCAGTTTATTTTTACTCTAACTGCTCATTGCACTTCTTAGCCATTCATTCCCTCTTCTCCCCAAGTCTCCTGACAATTACTGTCTTACAGATAAAGCATGATCACATTGACACTTGACTTGACAAAATAAAATAGTGTGAAAACTACTAATAAAGGAGGCTGCAAAACACTAGAAGAGTTTTTACTCCCCAAGTTAACAGTGAATTATGTGTAGGGCTCAAATCCACAGTCATATATTAATGGCATTCCATGATATCACACTTGTCAGATCAGAGTCAATATTTCATACCCATAGGTATGATGTTTTAATGATAGTTTTTGATCAGCAGTGAATTCAATGATCCTTGTGCCTATCCTGGCTGTGTGGTGCAGCTGCAGTGTTGCACACTGGATTACTGAAATTATTTTGGCTAGAAAGAACACAGGAAATGGTTGATTGTTTATCCCCACAGGCTGATGTAGCAGCACAAGGAAGAAGACAGGGCTGTGACAAAGGGGTGGAACCAAAGAAGGGAGTCCTGGGGGAGATTCAGACCCCATGTCACTCACATCTGTGCCAAGGTACCTGGCTCTTTCACACCCAGATTACATTAGCCAGTGTGATTAAAAATATAGGGAGGACACATGTTAACAATTTTCTTATTGCAAACTTAATCAGGTTTTTATGTATTACATTCTACTCCCTGTGAAATGTGTTTATTCACTGGCAAAAGTTTGGAGCTTGGTGGCTTTTTATAATCAGTAAGGAGGAGGAAAAAAAAAAAAATCCCTTTGGGTTTGTTACATAAGTTCATCCAAAAGGTGATCAACCACACAAACACCTCCACCCCCACCCCTCCCCATACCCATGCATTAGCTCACAGCTGTGTGCATATAGGCTTTGGGAGCTGAATAACCCATTAATCTCCACGTGGAAAATCAATAAATTGAAAATAATTAGCTGGCTATGAGAAGCAGCAAAGAATCAGACAGCTGTTATTTAAAGCATGAATTAGACACGTAGAAACAAGGTATAACAAGACATACAGGGAGCAGAGAAGGGAGGGGGGAAAAGGGCAGGAAGATATGAAAGAAAGAATAGAGTAGTGAATCCCAAGGTGCTGAAATGTGTGTTTATATATAACCCACTCTAAGTAACTCCATACAAGTGGTATTCTGCAGTGAGAACTGTGGAAGGATCATAAGGGCTTTTGGAAAATGCAACTCACTGTATGAAATTGCTCACTACCAAAGCTGGAAGAGCTCCAGTAGCTACCAGCAATGGAAAAAGAGTACAAAATCCCAGCTGCTGTCAACAAGCATTGTCATGATTTTGTTTGTCCTCAAGTAGGCAGACAGCAGGGTCTGCAATGAGAATCAGAAAGGCAGCAGCAGGACAGACACAAGGATGGCCTGTGCAGTCACAGCAATGGAGACTGAATGGGGCAGGCAGAACATGGTCTTCTCACTCCTGTTTCATGTCATGTTGACTTGGTGACAACTGCTGAGTAAAAAAAACTCTGAAAGAAACAAATTAAGTGAATGAGAAGAATGTTCCTCACCAGTGGGGAGACAAAAACAACCTAACAAACAATGTGGTGGGACAGATCAGCAACGTACCAAACTGTAGCTCAGCTATGACAGATGGTGTTGTGGAGGGATATTCCAGATGAGCTTTTGAGTGCATTATTTTTAGGCTGAGATTTAACACCCATGTCCCAGTCCAAACTAAGGATTCTAGGTTCAATTTTGAGTTCTGAAGCACCAGAAATTGTGAAAATTACTTTGTTTATGGTGGAAGCTTCATAGGATCCATTATGACAAAAAGTACACAGGACCTGAACAAAAAAACTGCTAGACAGGCTACAGGTCCTAGATGAACTCAGCACAGAGAAAACCCCCTGTGGAGCTAGAGGCTGTTTGCAGGGAGAGACTAAAGCAGAAGCACTACAGCTCATGCACAAGTTTCTGGAAAGGATGCATATTAACTGCAACAAAACATTTCACTTCTTCAGAAGAAAAAATATCTTCCCTTCTCTGCAAGTTGCTGATCAAGGCATGAAGCAGGTGGCTAAGTCTGCCAAGAGCCTGAAACAAGATCTTTGAGGGGTATTAAGAACTTTATGTGCCTCACTGGCATTTAAACCAGATTTAACTTCTCCAGGACTGCCTACCAAGACCTCCGCCAGTCCACCTGAGATAACATAGTAGTAATGAAGTTCTGCCTCCCTCAAAGGAAATTACTGTAGTAACCCACCCCCATTTCTGTGCGGAGAGGCACAGCATGCAGCGGATTCCTCATTTGTACACCCATTGCAACTCAAATACTTCTATGCAATCTAATAAAGAGGTTTCTAATTGCAATTTGTATCTTCTCGTTACTCTACACTATCAACTTTCAAGTTTTAATACCATTTCTCCTGATTCACAGGAATGTTCTGGGAGCCTTATCAAAATGTGTTCACTACAGGGCAAAAGCCAGGTTTACAGTCCTTCAGATGCAAAATTAATCTCTTTAGATGAAGAAAGAGGCTGCAGTGGCACAGTTCAGATCCAATTTTGAATTCAGGGATGTGGGGATGCTTGTTTTCAACCACTGCAGGTACCCAGACAAGGAGAGGACTAAAATTCCAGGGTGTGGGTTAATGATTATTCTGGAGCTGTTTGGGTTGGTTTAGATAGTTAGTGAGAGGAAAGAGGTGTCACATCTTCTCCATTTTCTAAACACAGTGCTTCCCAAGTGTTTCATTTTATTAGGTAGGATGACAATTCCTCCTGCCTTCGTTTTGATATCTGAAGCTAATTTATTTCCCCTTTCCACTTAACTCAGAAGTCTGCATGCCTGAACTTCTGTTCAAGTAAGAGATAAAAAGCTGAATACTTCTACTCTGAAAAAGTTGCTTTTAATAGTTAGGATGGATCTATTTGACTAACTACAGAGAATGAGACAAAAAAGGAAAAAAAAGAGGTACAATAGGATATGCTAATTCTCTACCTGAGCTCTGTGCTGTAGGAAATCAATGAAAATGGGAAAAGAAATCCAACAGGCTCCAGAGAGTAAATAAATCTGCCTGTGATATGTGAATCTCATCAACCATAAAATAGAAGGATTAAGGAAGAGAAGGTTTGCAACAAGGACTAGAGTGCCTCAGGCAAGTATAGGGATGTCAGAAAAGGCTGTAACAGGTTGAGGAAGAGTTCTGGCCAACTCCAGTGACTTAAAAAATTATCCCTCAGACACCAGCTGAAGAGAATCTGCTCTGTGGACCAAAGCAAATTGCAGGTTGGGAAGGCTCCAGTATCTCTATTTAGAGACACAATTGTGTTCAGAATTATCCTTTTACTGTTTCTAATTCAGTGTCACTTCAAGACAATGGGAAAGAATAAAACATAATTAAATTACGTTGGAAGCACCAAAAATATTGTGCTGGTTTGAGCCTTGAGTGGAGTTTAAAAGCTCAAATGATAATAGATTGAGATTTCTCTCTGCCCTCCCCCCCCCCCCCCCCCCCTCCCTTTTCCCAGTAAGGTAGGGAATAAACAACACAAAACAAAAACAAAGGAAAGGGGAGTAGGGGAGAGGAGAAGCAAATTCATGAAAGAAATAGTCCAGAATCAGTTCAGAGGATGGTTCACAAAGGTAAGGAATCAGGGTGATTAGGAAAAAATACAAAACTAAGCCTAGAAGGTCTTGTATTTCCCTGGATGGGAATGGATTCAGTTCTTTAGAAGGGGTGGATGCATCTTGGAAGGACAAGTCAGTCAGTGCAGGAGGCAGCAGGTGCAGACAATTTTCCATCAAGCAGGCAAGGCACAAAAGAGGAAGCAGTGGAAGATGTCCACCCTTTTTATAGGCTTGCTGGACAGAAAGGGGGAGTGGAATAGAACACCTTTGACCCAGGGGACTCCTCCTCCTGGGACAGGGAAAAGCAAGTCTCTCTCTGCCCACCTGAATCAAATTTCTTTTGTCCTTCTAGGGGCTGGGTTCTCTCAGCCCCCATCCAGGATGGGTGTAACCCAACACACCACCTCATTTTCACACTTTTTCTCCTCAAACCCCAGAGCACCTGGGCTCTGTTGAGTCTCCTCCCACCCCAGGTGTTGCCACTTTCCCTCCCTGCCCACTCCCCTTTTTAATCCCCCCAGGAAAGGCAAAAGCTCTAAGCTGAGTCCATCTGGGCTGAGGGATCTTCCTTGTCTCATCACTGGTGCGTCCCCATGTTACATACCATGTAACCTGGGGGGGGGAAACACACACAAAGGTAGGACTAGGGTTCATTGCTACTCCAACATCATCTATGGATGCCTCCTTGGTATTCTTACTGGAGCTGAGCTCCTCTGTGTGGTATCTTGGCTGGTTGAGGGTCTTGTGCCAAGCTCTGGGATGGGTGCAAAAATGGTGGTGGTGGAGCAGGAGATGCTTAGGCAGGGTGGAGGAAGGTGTAGAGGGAGCAGGAGTTGCTTTGGGAAGGTGAAGGGGTGGGGGAGCAGCAGCTGCTGTAGACGTTTCCTCATGAGGATAGATAAATGATATGCTTATGGCTCAAACAGAGCAATAACATAGGTATCTATCAAAGCAGTACACTCTTAAGGACAGAAGTCTTCTAATTGAAAGTATCTGAGATTAATTTACTTGCCCTGTGAAAAATAGAAAGAGTTATATAAAATTGTTTTTATCCAATACTTGTTAGAAGAATGGAAAAATGTATTGATAGATGGGGTTTTAAGAGGAGTGACAAAATAGGTGCAGGGAGGAACCATGAAAGTTGCCATGGGGGAGGGTAAGCCTTCTATGAATTAAATGTTTTGTTCCAGTGATCCTCTAAGCTAAATCACTTGTTTCTAATACCAGAAATACATTTTGTAGCATAACCTGTCTACATTCAAAAGGTAAGTCTCTGGGGAGACCTAATGGCAGCCTTCCAGTACCTGAAGGGGGCTGCAAGAAGGATGGAGAGACTGTTTGCAAAGGGCTGCCATGACAGGATGAGAGGCAATGGCTTCAAACTAGAGAAGAGCACATTTAGATTGGATATGGCAGAGTTGCTGAATGCTTTCTTTGTCTCAGTCTTTACTCCTAAGACCAGCCTTCAGGAACCACAGTCTCTACAAGCAAGGGAGCAGAACTGGAGAGATGTGGATATTCCACTGGTCAGCCAAGACCGGGTTAGAGATCTCTTACACCATCTCAAGACACAAAAATCCTTGGGTCCTGATGGGATGCATCCATGAGTGCTGAGAGAGTTGCTGATACTTTTGCTGAACCTCTCTCTTTCATCTTTGAAAAGTCATGGGGGACAGGAGAGTTGCCTGATGACTGGAAGAAAGCAAATGTCGCTCCAGCCTACAAAAAGGCAAGAAGGAGGATCCAGGCAACTGCAGACCAGTCAGCCTCACCTGCATCTCTGAAAAGATGATGGAGCAGCTCATCCTGGAGGTCATCTCTAACTATGTGGAAGACAAGAAGGTTATCAGGAGTAGCCAACATGGATTTATCAAGGGGAGTTCCTGCCTTACTGATCTGATAGCCTTCCATGAAATTATGACCAAATGGGTAGATGAGGGCAGAGCAGTGGATGTCATATTCTTGACTTCAGTAAAGCTTATAGTGTCTCCCATAACATCCTCATAGAAAAGCTCAGGAGATGTGGCATAGATGGCTGGTCAGTGAGGTGGATTAAAACTGGTGGACAGCAAGGTCTTCATGGAACAATAATGTGCTCTTGTGGTCAAGAGAGCCAATGGTGTCCTGGGGTGCATCAAGAAAGGTGTGTCCAGAAGGTCTAGAGAAGTTCTCCTACCTCTCTACGCTGCCCTGGTGAGACAACAGCTGGAATACTGTGTCCAGTTTTGGGCTCCCCAGGTCAAGAAAGACAGAGACCTGCTGGAGAGAATCCAGTGGAGAGCCATGAGGATGATTAGGGGACTTGAGCATCTCCCTTATGAAGAGAGACTGAGAGCCCTGGGGCTGTTTAGTCTGGAGAAGAGAAGACTTAGAGGGGATCTCATCAATGTGTATAAATATGAGGGGTGGTGGGTGCCAAGAGGAGGGGGCCAGGCTCTTTTCAGTGATGGACAGTGATAAGACAAGGAGCAATGGGTTCAAACTTGAACATAGAAGATTTCACTGCAACACAAGGAGAAATTTCTTTACAGTGAGGGTGGCAGAGCACAGGAACAGGCTCCCCGGGGGGGTTGTAGAATCTTCTTCTCTGGAGACTTTCAAAACCCACCTAGATGCATTCCTGTGTGGACTACCCTAAGTGATCCTGCTTTGGCAGGGAGGTTGGACCTGATGGTCTCTTGAGGCCCCTTCCAGGCTCTGACATACTGTGAAATTACATGGGAGGAAAAAAAAAAGCCTGGGGAGGAACAAAATATCAGATTTCTGCTTCTGGAAAGCAGGAAACTCCCCAATACAGTTCTGTCTGGGTGACACAGCCCAGGGATGTGCTGAAAAGTGCTCCTTGGAAATGCAAGTCTGGACAGCTTTACCAAGCCTGGAGAGCATCTACTGCTCTCCCTGAGCAAGCCAAGGCCCAGCAATCTCTCAAACAGCAGCCAGTGTCAGGCTGTTACTGAATGTACCCTGCTCCTGTGCTCCAGCCCCTGGGCAGCAACAGGGCTGCATGTAGAGTCTTGTGGTGGAGGGAAGAGAGAGACGAGGGAGCTCCCAGACTGACAAGCAGGTTTTGTGGTTTTGTTTAAGATGCTGAATCAGAGTTTCACCTGGAGGGGAGGCAGGAGGGGATGGATGCTGGTTGGCAGGTGTCTGCAGGAGCACTGGGATTTGCTCACCTATCTCTGGGGCTGGCAGACTGTTCTCTTGGCTGCTGCTGTTTCTGCTGCTCCAAAGGCAGTTAACGTCACTGGCAGACGGGAACGTGCTGGTTCTTGTCCTGTGGCCCAACCAACAAGGGAAAGCTCCTTTGAACAAATCTGCAGCAATTTGAAGAGATAATGAAATTCAGCATCCACCCAGGCTGCTGAGCATACTGAATGGTGGAAGGTTCAGAGCTCAGTTTTGTCCTACCAGATTGTCCTCTGTGCCCCCAAGAGCAACTTCTTGCCTTGACTACATTTATTCCACAGTGTGGGCCCTAGAAATCACTTTGAGGGGCTGGGTGAATAGTTGCTCTGTGTAACCACAAATGGTACAAACACCAGCAGCAGGTCTTGATCACTGAACATGTGATGGAAGAGTATCACTCAAGCTGGCTAGTAGCTCAAACAGCTGTGCCATATCACAGAAAATGGCAAGCATCCACAACAGGGATGGGCCAGGTTTTCATCAGCAGTACATTAATGTTCTCCCCACCACAGTGAGCGCTGGTAAACTTCCCAATATTTGGTAGCATTTTGATCATTCACTCCCTTGAGCTGTCCTGTAATATTCTGCCTTTGCCATGGATCGTTCTCACCTGTCCTGTACCAATGGATGTAGCTGTGGTGCTGTGTTGGGTCACTGGTGGGTCACTGTGCAACTGTGCTGATGCAGAGGAAGTCAGATCAGGAACAGGCTGAGAAGAAGTGGAAATAAGATGTTTTCTCTCAAGCAGAAGGCTGGAGCAGTAGCAATGCCTCCAGGTCAAGATTAGGTGCATGATTGGGGAAAGCTTTCATAGCTTCCAGTAACCCTATTAGGCCAAGTTTAAACCAATCATTTTTTGCCCTCACTTCCCTGTGTATTAAAATTCACCAGGAAGATAAATAGTTGCTTCATTGCCATCTGTTTTTATTCTGCTAGATAAATGTAATCAAGACTATTCTATACATGAGAAATATTGCTGAACTAAATATCACCCAAAACACTAACTACAGACTTTTGAGCGTCACCAAGGATTTGTTAGCATTCAAGACCAAAGCAGCTGGATCAAGACAGGGTCAGGACACACACCAGGCATTTCTCTGCCCCTTCACTATTGCTTGACAAATTCCATGAAGGGTATTTAAATAACTAACTAAAGAAATTCATGTTTGCTAAAAAAAAAAATATAATTTCTGGATTTTCTTTGAGAAATTGTAGTTCTTGGTTTAGCAGTGATTTGTTTTCCATGTTTGGATTCAGAAAACTAAAAAAAAAAAAGAGGAAAGAAATATTTATGGGGGGGAGAAAGCTCCTTTTTTTAAATGTAATTTCTCTTTTCTTTAAAAAAGAAGGGGGGGAAAAAGGAAAGAATAGATAAAAATATTGCTGCAAAAAAGGTTTTGCACTGGATGAAATTTTCATTAGAAAGTCGCAAGCATGTAAATGAACACACACTATCAATCAAATTCAGTGACTTGCCCAAAGCCACAAGGACAAAACAACAAAGTGAAGCACTGAGCACTTAGATCCAAGCCCTACACTCTGCTCCAGCCACTGGACCTTGCAGATTGCAGTTAGGAACAAGACGAGATCCACCAAGATAAGTTGGCCAAGCTCTGGCTCTAGCTCTGCTAAGCTTGCCTCAAAGTGGTTATGTGGGTGGTGCAGAATTTGTCAAACAAGATGTTCACAAAGATCTCCCTAAGCACTGCTGAGAAAAAAATGAGGACAACCCTACCATAAAGTGACACATAATTCAGCTGAAGTGAAACATACTGATGCAACAGCAGAGAATAACTCATTCCCCTTAGGCAAAACTCATCCAAAAAGCTAATAATGAAAACTGGACGACTCCAAACCATTACTTTTCCTTTCCAGGCCAACAGCAGGGATAGCTTATGTGGTTAGCAGCTGACTCCTGAGCTTTATTCTTCTTTCCACCACTAATTTGCAGTGCGATCTTGTAGCGTCACTGCTCTGGGCCTCAGTTTACTCATTGGTGTAATGTGGCCATGGGTTGATTGCAGAATATTTAACTGATAGGAGCAAAATATTCTGAATTAATATGGATGGGGTTGGACATCGAGGTAGATGCTAGTGACCTCCTTGGAGCCTGCGTTCTCTCTGTGGTTTAGAAGAGGGTAAAAGAGGGAAGCACCCATCACATGCATATTTAAACTGGGAGGAAGGAAAAGAAGGAAAAGGAAGGACAAAGGTGTGATTTATGCTGCCATTCCTGTTCTAGATCCTGTATGAGCACCATGTTGCTGGCTGGGCAGGAGCCAGCTTCCATCATGCCTGGCGGCTGCAGCTCCTAAGGGATGACTTTTATCAACACAAAGGGTTGTACCAGCACCAGTCAAGGAACCAGGCAGGTCTGGGGTAGGGGCTGTTGAGCTTGCACTCTTGTCAAAACCATTGCTGCTAAAGCACAAATGTAGGGCTATTACATTTTCTGGCCAGACATCTATGGATGCAAATCAGTCAGTCCTGGGAAGTCAGGGCAGTTTATGCCTGGTGAGAGTGTATCCCTGGATCACATGGAAACTACACTTCAGGGTAATCCCTCAAGGGCTGCATCATGGCATGCATGTTCTTAGCTGATGGTTTCCAGTTCAAATTTACTTACTTGATCAGTAAACTCTTTAGACCTTCTTCCATCATTATAAGACAACTGAACTGAATCCATGCTTCTGTACCCATTGTCCAGGCAGATTCTTGAAATAAAAGGTATCACTAATGCCTCCGCAAAGCCTCACACGTCACTGCTACAAACCCAGCAAAGCCTGCTCACTCATAAACAGTTGTACCCCCATATGCAAACCTCACCCAGCCAACATGGCACGCCGTGGGACATGACATGTACCCCAGTCCCAGAAAACCCTGTCCAAAAGACCCCAACAAATTGCCAGGCTCACCTATGCAGCAAAAAAGTGCCGTACAAGTCAATCTACCCATCACCAATAAACACAATTCACCCTATGCCGCCCCTTTTCTCTCCTAACATTTTCACCCATACTTATCTATCCAATTAATCTAACCCTTACCCCGCCCATTCTAATAGAAACCCTCCTCTAACACCTTAAACCACCACCACTATTTCCCTACCATTCCCAATTCTATTATAATCAAATATAAACATAATATATCATATCTAATACACAACATCCTCAACATATACCATAACCTAACACTCCCCTCCTTCCTCCCAAACCCTCTCCTACAACCCCAATTCATATACCACATAACATACCCTCCATAACAAATCACACCCCCACACACTTTCCTCACCCCCCTCCTTCAAATTATCTATACACCAACTTCACCACCCTACCAACCACCACACCCAACCCACCCCCCACACCCCCACCCCCCCCCTAAAAAAACCACAAAACAGATAACACACACAACCAACCCCCCCCCCCCCCCCCCCCCCCAAACTCCCCCCCCCCCCCCCCCCCTTTATATAATAAAACACACTTATTATGAGTACATGAATGCTGAAAAGGAAATAATTTGTTTCCTCAAGCATTTGGTTCTAGAGTAAGGCTCTGCACTTTTCAGTCAGTTGCCTTATTGAGTATGTCACACACAACATCACACTTTTTATCCTGAAAGGATCTCCATGTCCAATCTCCTTCTATCAGTTACTGGCATTTTGCACAGTGGAATTAAGCAGGTGAACTACTACAGCTCATCCTGTTCTGGTGTCAGAACAAGACTTTGAAAGGATCATTTTTACACACTTGTGCTGCACATGAATCCCTAGTTTCAAGCTGCCAGGTTATCTTTGTTTCAGCTGCTAGGTGAGAATCAGATCTGCTTGGTTTTCACATGAACTGAGACATTTAAAAAACAGAGAATGTAGGAGAGGTGTTCATTTGGAACTGGTTCAGGAAGTTGAATTCTTCAGTTAATGGATCTTCAAGGGATTTAGGGCCACAAAGATGATGAGGGGTCTGGAGTGTCTCTCTTACAAAGAGTGGCTGGGAGGGGCTCTAGTGTGGGAAAGAGATGACTGAGAGGGAATCTTATAAATGCTTCTAAATATCTAAAGGGTGGAGGTCATGAGGATGGGACTAGTCTCTTCTCAGTGGTGGCCAATGATAGGACAAGAAACAACAGATACAAAGTAGAACACAGGAGGTTTCATTTGAACTTAAGGAAAATTTTCTTTACTTTGAGGGTGCTGGAGTACTGGACCAAGCTGTCTCCTCCTCTGGTGACTTTCAAAACTGGCCTGGATGTGTTCCTAGGCAACCTGATCTAGGCAAACCTGTTCTAGCAGGGATATTGGAGTAGATCATCTCTAGAGGGCCCTTCTAGCCCCCTTTATTCTGTGATTCTGTGATATTTAGATGCTGAAGTTTCTAGATTGGTGTGATCAGACAGACACCACAACTGCCATGTGCATCAGTGTAAATGCATAGATGTGAAAACTATTTTGATGGCAGGTATGTGGCCAATGCACATCTGTGGTGACATGAATGCTTTGATGACAATGTGATCCTCAAGGCCCAGCCAGTTTGAGTAATCAATAACCATCTTCCTACTCAGGTATCTCTTTAATGCAGTGCCTGGGAATGTACCACAAAGTCATAGTGATGCAAACCCATAGCTAAACCCTGTCCCATCATACTACTGGAAATGGCCCTCCAAGGAGCACTTATTTTTCATAAAGGGATTTCTTGCAGTGCTGGTTCACAGTCCAGTTTTGAGTCACCACAAGCCCCCTTCTCAGCTGTTTCAGCAGAGTAGATATAATCACTGCACAGGAAATAAATCATTGTCTAAGTTTCAGGCCAAGCATAGCTTTTGTGTGTTCACGAATACCACAAAACCACTAAGCAGTAAAGTTAAACATAGATACACTGGACATACAAATGTGAGCTGCATTATATGTGTTCTAGAGGGTATTTTGGCAGGTTTGGAACTTGAGAGTAATTTAGGCTACTAATGTGTGCTATGCCCAACTCTGCTCCCATCCTTGGCTTTGAATGTCATACCCAGCTTCCTGGGCATTTAAAGGACATAGAGGAGAAACAGTCCTCTGATAGATTTGGCAGGAGCCTGTTTTATCACAGCCAACAAAGGTGGTGGAGAAGGTAGAGCTTTTCAAATCTGAGTCCAGAGAGGCCTGGAAAGTTTGTTTTACTCTCAGAGATGTAAATGTAGAAACTTCTATAGGTGGCAAGTAAACAGGACAAGAGCTCAGGATGACTTCACTCTTTTTTCCCCCCATTATTAGCAAATATTCTGTAACAGCACTTGCAGGCTCTAACCACGGCTGGGACATGCTGTGGGCACTTGTATGGGCAAGCAGACATTGTTCTTACCCTGAAAGGTTTAGACTGAGATCTTGAAAGCAAGGTGATTTTGACCTTAAGGATGGTCTGACAGACAAAGACCAACAAGAGAGAGAAGTGACTTACTCGGTGTCAGGAACATTTTGGATGTCCTCTGCTGCCTGTTCTGCCAGCGCAGTCGCTCATGGGCTGTCCCAGATAAACACCACTGCAAAGTGCAAGTCACTCAGTGAAATCAGCAGCAGAAGCTCTGTGTTCCCTCTTAGCCTGCACAGTTAGGAGATATCACAACAGTTCTTTATCATTCAAAATGTGGTTCTTTGGGGACAGGTTTTACTTATCAGCTCTCTCTTTTCCCACCACACCCCTCATGAAGAAATCAGACATTCGGGAAATTGTAATCTAAGTAGCAATAGTTGCTCCATATCCTGGAAGTGAGTTTTGATGCATCTGCGTATTTTTCAGTTTCATTCTGTCTCTATCATGATATCTGGGAGCATTTGCAAATGAGTTAAAACCATCATACCATATCAGATATGAATAACTAGGTTCCTTCTTACACATCCCCTTCCATGCTCCAGGCTTCCCCTTCCCTAGGCAGATTTCTCAGGAGCAACGTGAGCATCCTTGCTGGATGCTTTGAAGGGCAATAGAGATTAACTTTGCCAAACCATTAGGGAAAGCAAGGTTTTGCTTAAGATGAAGGTCCTGATTGGGAAATTGCCTTCATCCACAAAGGTATATGTCAACCCCACCCACACACAAAGTTCAGATCACTTAGGTGCAAGATAGCAGCTGATTTCAACATCTGTAGAGATGAAAGGAGCTGCAGCATCCAAACCACGCTGGGCTTCATTTAGAGAGATCCAAACTTGGAATTTCGATTCCATTGCAACTGGAAACAAACAGGTAACCAGTTCAGCCTGCCAAGTGATGCAGCAGTTAATGAATGTTCCCATAACCTCCCTGCTGGGTTATCCCAGTAGCACAGTTTGCTCTGTGTTTAGTTTGCTAGGATTTCTTTCTGGAAAGTGAAACACCACCAGCTTGATGCAGCCCCAAGCCAGAGACCGGTGGTGGAGAGTGGAAAGAGACACAGAAGCAGCCTTGGAAAGCCATTCATTAATACACAGCCATTTTCTGTTATGTAGGACATCTCTCTTTGCCTTGGCAAGAAACTGATACCCAAGTCTCTCATGGTGGATAGAAGGGGCATCTTCAGATGAAAGCTGAGACAGAAAAGGGACTTAGCCCTTTCTGCTTTTGCCCTCTGGATTTTGGCAGAGCACCTGCTCTGTCAGGGAGTTCTTCTTTGCCTAGAGCTCCCAAACTGAGCTGGGAGTCGCTCTTCTCTGTCATCATCACCACCAGGTTTCCTACATGTCATTTTCATATCCAGAACAAGGGGGGGTTTCAACCTTCTGTTGACTGAACTCTCAAATGGTAATTATTGTGATTATTGCACTTAAAGCACACTGAAGTTAAACTCCATCTTATAGCATTCTTTGTTCTTTTAATGCTCAGCCTGCTCCTTGAATGACCACAGTGTCTGGACCCTATGGCACATCTCTAGACTTTTCATGCCTTGACATCCCCTGACGTTCCCTGTAACATGTAACTCACATATATACATCTTATTGACTGCAGGACACTGCATCCTCTCTAATTCTGAAATTCTTGAATTGGTGCATTCTGAAGTTAGCAGGCAATTCTGTTCCCACTTCTGAAGGACACTGAGGAATGAAGAGCTAAAGTCCTGAGTACCTCACTGCAGAGGACCAAGGGGGTTCTCCCACCTATAAATTTCTTGCCAGAAAAGTTTCTGTTTTTCTGGGCAGGCCATCAGGAAAGGAAAAGAAAAAACACCTCCTCTTCTTCTCATCCCACTCACTTCTGTGAAGGGATTTGGTTGGTATTTTGGAGATCCTGAAGTATTTAGAAACCTTCCTCTTTATTACAGTTTTGGACTGAGAATTTCCCTTTTTGCTCCTCTTTATTGGTTTCAACAGAATTCTTCCTGTTTATATAAATTAAGAATCTGGCCCCTGCTTTCCATTCCAACCAAGGAGGACTCAAGTACAATGAGACAGATTGTCCTCACAGGATTTCTAACTGTGTAGAGAATCCAAAGTGCCAGAAAATTTGTGGGAAGGACTGTTTTCAGGGAAATTCCACCCCATGGTTTCCATACGTGTCATGTAAGTAATGTCACCCCAGACTATAAACCTTCTGAAAGCAGCCTGCTGCATTCAGTGCTTCTGGCTATAAAAAAAAAAAATATATAATTTTAATATTTTTTTTCTGCTGCTTCAAACTACCTCACTTAAAATTAAATTGACACCAGCATTTCCCATTCCCACTGGAAATGTGGAAGGACAGGATTCATCCAGAGAGTGTCAGCTGGTGAAAAAAGTGCCACGGAAACCAATTGTAGTTGTGGCATGAAGCACAGGTGCAACCAAGTGGCCTCTTAGGTGCTTAGAGGGCATCCTTTGAGGCTCAAGCTCTGAACACACCAAATGATGCAGAGGAGCAGGAAGCTGAAGACTGAGATTCATTTCTGGATCTGTCCTTCTTGCAGACCCTGAGCAGCCGGCAGTAATTTTGATCAGATGCATTCCTCCAATCAGGAAGGAAGGGAACGTATGCTGGTACTTTAATTTCATTTCAATTTGCTTTAGCAGAGATTTATAATTATTCTAAGGACTGATTTTATAATGTAATTCTGTGTTGTCAGAGTGGGTTAGCTTTATGACCTGCTTTAAAAAATAAATGCAGCTTTAATTAAAACAAAACTGAAAAGAGAAGTGCAGTCTTGTACCAACACGTTGCTGTCAGCACCCTGCTAACTGTCTGAATTGAACTGTAAGCCTTCACTCAGAGATACCAGTGCCAAAACCCAAGCTCATGGCCCATTTAAAGGTACCACTGGCTTATTTTTAATTTTTAATTTGTATCTCAGCTTAGTGTTGCTGGAGGATTTCTAATAACAATTATGACAACTGTCAAAAATCAGACACTAATGAACAGCAACCTTTAGTAGGCTGTCAGCTTTTACAGGAGCATAGCTGGATGCATCAATAAACCTGACTCTCCCTCTGCTTAGCAGCACTGCATTTCCATTACCCGAAATGGAGTCATTTTTGGTTTAACCTGGTAGGAGATCAGAATCAGACTCATTAAATTTAGCCTTCAAGCTGCCATCTTTCATGAGGTAAGATGATTTTGCTGCTACATAATGGATGTCACAGAGCTCATCTTCAGTACATGCTCACACTACTTGTAATTTTCTGTATTTGCATTACCTGACATGTGAGACAATATTAATGCCATATCACACTGAAGTCTCTCTGACATCAGCAAATAGAGCCACCATGCTAACCAGATACCTCCCAGCACATGTGCACCACACAGAGACCCATTTGTGCCCTTGTGTCTCTTTCACAAGGTCAGCTGACATATTAAACCATTTTAGTATCCTTTCACCAGAATTCTTCATGACTTAGTGTCCATCAGTCATCAATATCCAAAGAGCTGTTGCATGTCTGATGCTATGTGGCTTGAATATGCAATATTCTGGGGGGTAAAATCTGACTCCCTGAAAGTCAGTGGAGATTTTTATTTTGATTTTGCTGATGTTAGTTTTAATATTAATAATTCTATTGATTTCCTACTCATTAATTTCAGAGTCAGAGAATTATCTAGTCCATAAACCACATTTGGGGATAGGTAGTCATTTTTGTATTATTTTTACTCTGCCTTGTAAAAGTGATTTCATAAATGGATGAAAAGGTAATGATAGAATTAATTCAGGGTCCCCAGGAAACAGAACATACCCAGCATAAACAGGTAGCAATTTCTAGGTCACTAAGAAGAAATAAATGGGCATGGGGGAGGTTGTACCTTTGCCTCAACCCCTCTGTACAATATGTTAACCTGGCTAATGAGACCTATACAAGAGTCCAGTGTCCTTGAGTTTCCCAATGGGAGAATTCAGGGAAGGATTCTGTAGTAGCTGTCAATATTAAAGAATAGAGGCCATGTGTGGGAATGTAAAGCCAAACATTTGAGGGATGGTTGATAGCAAATAAAACTTCTTCTCTGGCATACATTTGGGAAAAAAAAATAAAAGAAAGAGAAAGAAAGAAAAAGAGAAAGAGAGAGAAAAAGAAAAAAGACAAAGAACAAGAAAAAAAAGGTAAAAGAGAAGGAAAAAGAAAAACTTTTGCTGAATACCTGGGTGAAAAGTCAAAAAGAGCTAACAGTTTAGGATGAAATTCTTAAGTAGCTGTCTTGGGGAAAAACTGTATTTTCCAGCTAAGATTGCCTAGCCTGACATTTAGACAAGCAGCTGCAGATATTATAATGCTTCCTTTGAAATTGCTATACTAAAACCTGCATTTCTTTCATCAAAGATGGATGTACTGAAGGGTTCTGACTTGGTGTCAGTCGAGTGGCATTCACTTCTGTGCCAGATCAGAGCTTGATTTGAAGTCTCATGTCCTAAAAGTTTTGTTCCATTAGAGAGCTGGTAAATCACTCCTTCTAAACATTTTAATACATTTCTAGTCCTGGTAATTTACGAGACATCAGACTGGTGAATACCAAAGAACCTTTCCAGAAAATGCAGTCATTTACGAAATGTGTTTGTTGCCATTTCTCTCTCATTGGTAAATACCTGGTCATAAGGCCAGATTTAGAAAAGTGTTAATTTTTCTAGGGGCCAAATTTTTGAGGGAGCTCAGAGTACTGTGTTTGACTCTATAGTGTTGCTTCTGCCTTTGGACACCTCTTGGCCAGGGGCCATCTTTCTGCTCTGTGTTACTCTATCAGGCACTGATTCACAACTATATTTTAGGCAGCATCATGCAGTAAATAATAATGCTCATTAGCAACTGTACAGATCACCTGAAGCCCGAAAACTAGTCAGGAGAAATACAAAGTTAGTTTTAATAATTCCTGAAACATTTCTCAAGCACATTCTTTTTTCTCCAATTTATATTGAAGTGAAACAAAATGTCCTCCTATTATCCCATTGGACAAATCTAACCTGAGGTATTGAAGAAATCCACCCCACCCCACCCCACCCCACCCTCCCCCAGACCATAATGCCTCTGCTTATAATGAAATACAAAGGAAAACAACTGCTAACACAAGTAGACTTTGTACTGCATGAACACCTCCTCCTTATTAGCAAAGCAGACTACTAATATGGTATGATGGGACATTACTAATGCAACAGAGTGTAGCTAATGCAAACAAAATATGTTGGAGTGCCTAGTTGAACTGAATAGAGAATTTGTTTGTCTGGGCCCCAGATTCTGAAAATCAAAGTAAATCCCACAGAAATAAATCTTACAGATAATTCAATAACCAAGCCCATCCGATGCACGGAGCCGTTTCTGGGCGCTGGAAGCACAGATGGATCCAGTAACCTAATTCCCACGCTGACTTTTGAAGGGAGTTGGGTGCTTGGCTGTCCTTGGCACTTTGGAAAATCTCTTCTTGTATAAATAATAAATGATGATGATTTGCATTGACATAATAACTAAGTGTGTGTGATTATCAGTAAAGGCTGCAAAAGTGCTGTTGA
The DNA here is from genome assembly GCF_027791375.1 of Indicator indicator. Classification (NCBI taxonomy): domain Eukaryota; kingdom Metazoa; phylum Chordata; class Aves; order Piciformes; family Indicatoridae; genus Indicator; species Indicator indicator. The sequence goes on from NC_072033.1 coordinate 4,973,665, forward strand.
AGTCTTGGAGAGCACTGCTGTCATTGAGTTCAAGGCTGTATGTTGCTAGCAAGTTCATCTCAGAAATAGCAGCTATAATGCTCTCTTAGAAGAGTATCAGTGATCTTTTTTTAGTTTGGGTTTGGTATTTTTTTTTTCCTCTTTTCCTCTACTCCCACTCTCAGCTCTTAATGACGATATCGTCTGCTGTAAACGGGGAAGGTTTGAACAAATGAGAGAATTCTATCCCTAGTTTCAGCTGAGGGTAATATCTCCCACAGCAAAGGGGCTGCTTAGGCTTTGATGCATTTCACTCAAAGGAGGGTCTATTAAATTGAAGACTTGTGTACTCTCCCTCAACCTCGAGGGCTCTGTGCTTCAGTGGGAGCTGCTCTGCAGCCAGGAGCAACTAGTCACAATTTGTTATTAACACTGCAGCTCCCCACTGCTTGCTGCTGCTGACTACCGTGAGGCTGGAGTCTGCTTGAGAAACGCAGAGAAAGCAGAAAGTGAGAATATTCCCCAGCTCACCTTTTACTGAAGGCATATGGCACACAGGATATTGTTATTCATGGAGTAATTGGCCAGGCTGTGCACATGTTCACGGCACTGCTCATCACGCTTAGGAAATGTTGGAATTGCTCCATTTTAATGGGCCATAAACGTTTAACTGAAGTAAAAGTATATAGCAAATAGAGAGAAACATGAATAATTCCTTCTAATTACACACATATATTTATGTACACACACACACATATAGCCATCAGGCAAGGCAATTTTTTTTTTTTCAGAATTATTACTGAATGAGAGAGTAAACTGCACCTAAATTGGTCTAAATCCAGATTAGCAAATTTGGTTTCTAACTGTCGAGTGAAAAAAAAAAAAGCCAAAATCAAATATAAGGTCCTGAGACATTTCCTAGGTGTTTGAGGCAGCATATGAACTGGCAAGAAACAAGAATCAGACTGCAGTTAGCTGCAGAACTTGATTTAAAGATTTGTAGTGAAATTGGGGCTTGACAAAAGCATCAAATCAGAGAGATAGGGAAAAGCCACCCCTTTATAGTTGGCTTTCTATATCAGAATTATTATATTTCTATATTAGGGGATTTTTGTGTGTGTGTTTCAGTGCAATGAGTACGTGGAGATTTATCTGTCTGCTGATCCTTGCAGAGAAATGTGAGTGCATGGTTTGTATCCTTGCTGAGGAAAACTTCTAATCTGTAATTAGAGAATTAAAGTTCTGCTGTTGTGTCTATAGAGCTATCCATATGGGTATTTGAGTTCCATTTTTATTTCAGAATACTTGTCTTTAAATTCAGTTGACTTATTTCAGCCTGAAATAAGAGCTCTTAAGCCAAGATAAAAGTTTCACATGGAAAGATAAGGAATGACAGGGATTTAAAAGCACAAATTTAGTATTCTGCTACTTAGAAGTTTCATCAGTTTGAGTGTAGATTCACTGAAAGGAAAGGACCTGTTTAGAGGCCATAAAAATAAATTTTCTGTGCCAGCACTGGAGTCTGTGTCTACAAGGATTGAAAGGATACGTATTCCATCTAATTAAAATAAAAGCATATATTTCTCTTTGTTCCAAATTCACCAAAACTCTGCTAATTATTCACACACAGACATTTAGGATGCATTTTCAGGAAGGTGCTCAGCTGAGCTCTCAGAAGTAACCTTGTTCTGTACACTGGAATTAAAAGACCTCAGCACTGATTTTGATGATCTGCAGAGGCAAACCTTGTTAATTTTTGCACTAGTTTTTTAAAAGGAGTGTCTAAGACTCTTCTCCCTCCCACAACCAGAGATTGCAGGACTTTTATCCCAGCTTAATATGTGAAATATGATGATTGCCATGGTAAGGTTGTTTTTGCTCATCTCTATTATAACCAACCCCCCTTTATCTTTCTGCCTCAACATCTGGTGCTGCAGGTAGGATACTTCAGCTCACAACATCTGGGCTGAGAAATGTTTTCTCTCCTTGGAGTCCCTGATACTTCAGAAAAATCCTTCAGAAACCATTTATCAGACTCAGTGCTGAGATGTTCAGTAAAATTTACAGTGAACCTCCTCCTTCCCCTTCCTGCACAGTTGCCCCAGACTCTCTCCAGCAGAGCAGTTGTTAACAAACTGGTTAATTGCCAGCACTCTGCTGATGTTTGCTGTTCTGAATCAGGAGTAGTCAACTCCATTCCTAGCAATCTGGAAATGACCTTAACCATTGTTCCAAACTAAAGTAGGATTTGGTTTGAAGTTTAAAAAGATCACAGGCAATTATTTCTTCTGGTACCTGACTCTCAGCATTTGTACTCATGATTCTTCCCCCTCCACTCTGCCCTGATGAGACCACACCCAGAATGCTGTGTCCCGGTTCAGACTCCTCAGTTCAAGAAAGAGAGGGATCTGCTGGAGAGACTGAGAGAATAGGGGCTGTTTAGTCTTGAGAAGGCTGTGAGGGGATCTTATTAATGTCTATAAATATCTGAGGGGTAGCTGTCAAGATGAAGGTGCCAGGCTCTTTTCGGTGGTGCCCAGTGATGGGACAAGGAACGGCAGGTACAAGCTAGAATACAGAAGGTTACATCTCAGCAGGAGGAGACACTTCTTTACAGTAAGGATGGCAGAGCTCTGGAGCAGGCTGCCCATAGATGTTGTGGAGTCTCCTGCTCTGGAGACCTTCAAAACCTTCCTGGACGCATTCCTGTGTGGCCTGTCCTAGGTGATCCTGCTTTGGAAGAGGGGTTGGACTTGATGATCTCTGGAGGTCCCCTCCAACCCCTAACATTCTGTGGATCTTCACTGACAAAAGGAGAAAATTAAGAGTTTCACCAATAATGTGCTGGCTGGCAGAGAAGGTCTGCTTCAGTCCCTGGCTCTGTCACAGATCTCAGTCATGATCTTAAGCAAGTTCTGTCATCCTCCCGTGAGACTGGAGTGATGTTACTTCATTTTCTGCTCTTTAAGATGTTGGATTCATTGGGATTGGAAGCTCTTCTTGACAAGGGTGGTGTACCTAGGATTGGATGGAACCTGTTGTAGTTGCATCTCATTACCATCACAAGATTCTCAGGATGACATGATAATATGCATAAAAATAAATCATGGAGGTAACAAAAACATATCAGACAAAGGGCTGATCTTGAAGTTTTCTGTCCTCAGATTAAAACCATCAATTTCAGAAACCTTGTGAAGCAGCTTGCTCTCCAGAGTTTACTGCTTGAAGATTTTGAAACAGTAGTATTTGAGCTGGTTGGCTAAAGCTGGAGAAATATCCAAACTTTTGGGTGCTGACTGGAAAGCTCCAAACTTTCTGAGGCTTGTCTATCATTGACATAAACCACAGTCTGTGGCTTTCAACAATAACATTTGTGCTGATTTTAGTAATTCAAATCCAGATGCAGCAACTGAGTTTGGCAAACCAAACGAACCACAGACCACTTCTGTCTATCAGAATGCACAGTCCCTTTTGGTGACTGATTATCCACATCATCATGGACAACCAAATTCTCATATGGCTTCTTTGATATGCAGTAGCAACATCAGTACCATAACAGTTTTTGCTTTGGAGTACCTTATCTGTGTAGGTAGCTGGGCTGACTTCAGCATGTAGCTGAGTGCACTTTTGTAGGTTTTATGGGCATAACTTTTCTGCTTGGACAGGACTCCTCACTTAGTTAAAAATGAAACCTGTTGGAGGGGCAATGAGCATCTCCCAAAAATACAGGTAGGAAAGCAGTTCACGGAGCAGTGGCAAATGCAATGTTTTAAAGGTATGCAAGAATCTAGGCTTACCTAGATGTAACACTTGCTTCTGCAAGGTGAGACACTATATCTGCAGAGGCTGTGTGTAGACCACTGTCATCCTCTACTGGCAGGTGCTAGAGTTGCCCAGCAAATCAGCAAAGCCCCAACCCTCCTGGTGTCCAAGTGTCAGGAATGGGCAGCAGGTCTGTTGGGAAGGGCCAAGTAGAGAGTTCATCTCACCAGCACATCTGTGATCGCCTGCAGCCTTTGGATGTGAGATGATATTGAGGCCTGCAAGGGAAAGTATAATAACAATAGACTTAACTGAAGCTTTGATTCAACTTTATGAACAGGAGAGAGGCAATTCACGCTGCTCACCCCAGCAGCTATGCTCACACCAGGGAGTTGGAGGCAGCTATTCAATTAGAGGTATCACTTCACAAGAGAAAATCCTTCCCGGAGTGAGATATGAATTGTGAAATTTCAGTGGGAGCTGCATTTTCTTTGGGGGAGTTCAATGGAGAGTTTGTTTTGGTAGCCAAGCTCCTAATGGAAAGATAACTTCATCTCTAAATCTCAAGTGATTTCTGCCAATTCATAACAATTTACACCTACAGGGCATCAGCAAATTAAGTCCAACTACATCACTGTCACGCAAAGAAGTATTGGGTACACTGGAGCATGGAAAGACTGACTTACAGAATGACATATGTTAAGGAAAAGAAATAAAATTCAAGAACCCCAACTCCCAGTCGCCTGCTGTAATCACTGTACCTTGCTTTTTAATACTCTTCCACTGCTGGAAATAAATGAATTATTTAGTTTCTGCCTGGCCATTTTTTCTCTTCCCTTTTTTTTTTTTTTTTTTTTAGCATTTTATGCCTCGGCTTTAATTCGTTCCCAGTATTTTTTTTTTTTCCATTTGAGTTTCTAGCAATAACATTATTAAATTTCATGTCTGCTTCCGTTTTTATTTCCATCTTTCACCAAAAAGATATAAAGTGAAACGAATCCAAATGAGAGAGCTTTTCTCTTCAAACTGCTCTCGGTATCATCGTTTCCTTAATTAAGTAATTGAAGCTCTCCCAACACACACAACGTCATTCAATCTGCTGTGCTCTCTCGTCTATGCTGGCACTTAGATTTGTTCCTATAGGGGACTGTTTTTCCAGTCCATCAGTCTCTTCTGCATCTTTCTTCTAGTAACCTCGCAGGCCTGCTCCTCCTGGTACCCTGTGGCACACATGCCACACACCTTTAAAACAAGGAAACGACATAAGGACAAGATGACTTCAGTATTATTCACAAGGCTCTCTATCCTGAGGCTCATAAGGGACCAATCTCACTAACTCTGACTGCATCACATCTCTGGCTGAAGAATTATATTCATTGCTTTAGTTTTGGTTTTGTGACCTCCCCCCCCCCACCCCCCCCCCCTTTTTTTTTTTTCCCTTTCAAGTGAAAGATTTTACATTATCAGTTACCAATTGCCTCCTTTTACACCTTAAGCTGTTCAAAGCTATTTTGCCACCTCTTTGCTGCACAATTGCACCCTTCCCTTTCTCTTTTTCCTCTGGCTTTGGAGTACATGGAGGGAGGAGGGCAAAAGGGCAAACTTCCTCGAAGCTTTGCAGCAGGACTAGTTTGGAAACTCATTTTTCTATGAAAAGAAGAATTTCCAGGACCTCAAACACATTTTCAAAGGATGCACAACATTAAACCCATGCTAAAACCCAGCAAATTCTTATCCTCATAACCAAATTACCAGGAAAACCTTCTGAGAGCTAAAAGCCCTGCTAGTTTAGATAGATCCTCATTCTCCTGAACAGACCTAGCTCAAATGCTACCTGAATTATTTCTCTTCCTTGATTATATCAGATTAGCATTGTGAGAACCTGATGGTGAGGAGAGGATCCAGATCCACTCAGAAGCAGCAATTCCAAATGTAATTAATGGGGAGGGGGTGCTCTGTATGACATTAGCAGGAATTCACTTCTCTTGCCCAGTTTTGCAGAACGGATCTGTGTGACGTCTTTGGTAGGCTGAGCATCCATAAGCACAACCTGTGACAGTTCATCTCATCACATATCTGGCAAATGAGTGGCCTCCCAGCTTATGACCACTAAAGCAGAAGAATTTCACCATCCATCTGGAGAAGCACTTGAGACAATGGGAGTAACAGGGCAATAAAGATTGCAATATATCACCAGTCTCAGCTGCTGGCTTGTATAGATCAGAGCTGCATTAAGAACATTACAGCCTGCCTGCAACTGATCTAAAGAGAGTAAGGCAGGTCTAGGAAGGGAAAGAGCTGCTGCTAAAGAAACAAACCAAAACTAACTAATGACAAAAAGGAAAAAAACAAAAATAAAAGAGTGTCAACATTTCTTTTGCCAGCCTGGACAAATGCCTTTGAATTCCCACTCTGCTGTTAGCCTCTGTCAGTGAAACACATGAACTAAACTAAATTTCAGCCCCAGCTGACCCCCACAGGAACATCAAGCTTCTGTAATCATGAGTTACACTCCAAAGAATGAGAAAGGCAACCAGATAAAAGGAAAGAAACAAAAACTAGGAATGCACCTCCCTCATAAATCCATACATCAGAAGGATGCTTAAGCTGGCCTCATACTGGAAGCACCAAGGCAAGTGTCTCTGTCTTCACCAGGATCTTGTGCTGAGCTCTGGGAAGGTGCTTTTGTATCCTGCTTGCTCAGAACAGCCTGGTGAGAATGTAGTAGATGTCCCAGGCTAGTTGAACTCTGTGGTGAGGTGTTCATAACCACTGCCTTTCAGCCAGAAGCCTGCCCAGATGTGTTTGGTGTCCTGCAGGATCACAACCCTATCATCAGGGTTTTGGGATCCACCTCCAGATGCATAGCTGGAAAAGGGAAACCTTTGATGAACTTTGAACAGAAAAAAAAAGTAAATAGAGGAGTAAAACCCACCTGCCTAAATCTGCCTGCTGTGGAAATACAACCACTTCTACCAGGTGAGGATTGGCCCAGAAAGTAGTTAGCTTTTCAGGGCACATGTTTGTCCCCTGGGCATTTTCTTCTTTATGTGACTTCAGATCACTTGGATCACCAGAAGCATTTCCTACATAGGAGATCCCCTGATAACCTGTAAAGGAGCCAAGCTACAAGCATGAGTGATTGCAAAAGCCCAGTCACACATGGTGACTCTTTGTCACTGCAGACAAATCTAAGAATAAAGTCCCTTTTCTGACCTGGTCTTTCATTGTCTTCAAAGAAATGTGCTGTAATTGTCACCTTCTTATGGAGGAAAGAGGTGAAATTTGACACTTTGTGAAGAATTAAGCCAATCTTTCTTAATAGAGGAAGAAGGACTTTCATTCATGTGTTCCCATACCCTCCAAGACTCTTCCATCTGCTATGGATTTACCAGCACTCATAGGATGCTTTTAACATGCATAAAATTAAATAGCTGCTTACAGTGCATCGAGCCAGGTGTGCCAGGCTATTGAAATGTGTTTTTTATCAGCAGGCAAGGGCTTCTAGTCAAACTGGAGAAGTCTTCATCCTCCTAAACAGAGAGAAACCTCCCTGCAGATAAGACTTGCCTGGCTTGTTCCAGAGGGAGTTGGTGACACGGCTGCACCCTCGCCCCCTTCTCCCTTAGGAATATACAGCCCTGAGGGAAGAGTGGGGAGGGATGATCAAAAGGAGCTGCAGTTTAGCTGCCTGCTTCCAGCAACAGAAAGGCTAACCTGTCATTACTGGGGAGCAGTGCAGGGAGAGGTGAATAGTGAATGGAAGGGATGCACAATTAGGATCTTTGGCAGACAGAGGAATTGGGGCTATGCCACTGTGTAGGAGAGGTTTGGGCTTGGGAGGGGACCTTGTTTCTTCCCACTCCTTTGGCAAGGTAAAACCCAGGTGTGTCCCTGGGAATCCCTAGCTTTTTAAGTCACTTGGGAGTATTAATGAGTGGATGGTGGTTTTCACCTGCACAGCTCATGGTTAATTCTGGACTGGATTTCCCACTGCCTTTTGCCTCTGCAAAAACTCCTATTCTTTCTCTTTATTTGCCCTCCCCCAGAAAACACAAAGCAAGTGTCCTCTTTGAGAGTTGCTGTCTTACTTTCTCTTTTTCCTCTGGCTCTGGAGTACAGGGAGGGAGGAGGGCAAAAGGGCAAACTTCCTCGAAGTTTTACAGCAGGGCTAGGAAAGTCAAATGATTCTCCCAAAAATGCAAGTAAGAATGCTGGAGTGGGAGCAGGCTGGGCAAGTTTTGCACTTTCTCCTCTGAGTGTTGGGTGCCTTGGGACAGGGTCCAGCTAATTATCAATTTGCATGAGTTTTGGAGGTTGAGTAAACAGTCTTGGTGAGACATTGGAGGGTGTTGGTAAAAGCATATATTTCACCTGGCTTTTTAAGACAAGCCGAGTGGAGACTGATCTCTTCAACAGCTTGCCTGCATGAACTTGAAACTTTACCTTCAATGCAACCATGTTACCTGTTCTCTTACTGCACAGTTAGCAACTTATGGGTTCCCAGCACAAAGCTGTGTTGTCGGTCCCAAGAATCAAACACACGGAGCTGAAGACCAACTGTGGAGCAGACAAGGATTAATTAACTAATTGTCCTGCAGCCCACTGGGATGGGGAAAGCTAGATGGATGTGGAGAGGGTACAGGAAGAGGGCTTACATTCACCTTGGAGATGAATCTGCCTCTGGGACACATATACTAAGGGTGGCCGGAGTTTGGAACGTAATTGTTAGGTAAAGACTGAGTATAGCCTTGGGTCTTGCCTTTAGAAAAAGGGCAGAGTGCATTGCCTACTACTACGTTCAATTGCTCCAGCAGCTACATGGAGCAGACAACCCCTTGCCATTCCTTGTAACAGGTTGGATCATGCATTTCCTAAGGGGAAATCCAGTTCTTCTGGGTGCAATCAAGCAGGACACAGGCACATGGTTTCCCTGACTCTTTTGGGTAGCCCAGCATTCCTGTTGCATCCAGCCTGGAGCCAGTCTTGCATGTGAATACAAGGAATGGGTTTGAGTAATGACCTTTTGGGAAGCCTCCTGGTGTCTCTAGCCCTCCAGACCACAGTCAGAAACAACCTGCTTTGCAAAAATTCCTTGTCTGCACATTAGTATTTTACCTGTCCCGTGGTTTGATTGACTTTTATCCACCTTGCTACACAAGAAATTAGAATTTTTTATTTTTGAGCCCTCAGACTAGAAGCTTCAAACAGGGAATTTCCAAGCAGGCAAGTGGTTATTAATAATAAATAAAAACAACCTCTTACATGGACGAAGCCCCTCTCATAGAAAGAAATAGATCCCAAGGTGTTATACAGCCATGGTTTTGCTTTTAGGAATCTCTCTTTCATATGGATTTACAGCACAGAGACATTTTGTCCCCTACCAAAGCAAAATCATGTTATCCATCATCGAAGGCAGCTGTCCCTGGGGTTGAAGGAAAGTGATATTTGCCAGAATTAGCAGCTAATAGTGTATATGACTTGTTTGGTGTATTTTTATCAATGTACTTTAATCTCCCTTGACAGAGACTCCGAGTTTCTGTTTGTCGTCATGAGCTTTACATCTGAAACTTGGTTCGAGCCCAGATTCTACTTTTATTGAAGCACTCCAACATGGACAACCTTTTAGCTTTCCCTGGTGAGAGCAATATTTGCTTTCTGATAGGCTGAATCTACAGACTTTTTCTTTTCATGTGTGTGGGTGTGTGTTATGATGAGAAGTTTTAAAACAAACGGAGTTATCCCCAGCTGCTAAGTTCCGACATGCACTTCAAATAAGTAAACCAGGGCATGTGGCAGGCTATGAAGGAAGGGAGAGCAAAATGAGCTTACATGTCACACTGATCACAGAATTATCATCTGCTATCACACAGCTCACCATTAGACCCAGCTGCTGCCAACCTGACCGGTGCATTTCTTCAAGCTAAGCTAACAAAGCACTTATTTGTTATCCAGGGAACTACCTCTAATAGACTTCCAGTGAAATAATATTTGCTTTCCAACCCTACTTTGAATCCCACTCACTTTGTTAAAAAGATTGCCTCTGGCTGTCTCTGCTGGTCTAATCTAATAGTTTCTAGTTTGTACAAGCAAAGCGCTTTCAGCCAACTATATAAATAACTTAAAGAGAAGAAGACACTTTTACAGCGCTCTGTGCCGGCTGCTGTAGAACATGACAGATTAGTAAATGACGCCTCAGTGAAGCTCATCTGGGAACCTCTGTCAGTTGAATATGAGCAATTACAATATTGTATTTGGACTGAAAGGGTTGTCTGTCTTCTTACAAAAAAGGCTAACAAGAAAAATAATTCCTGCCTTACTTCTCCTGTGTATGAAACTGATCTAAGTGGCTCCAGCCCCTTTTCGCTTCCCCTCCCATTGCTGTCGCAGCAGCAGGAGGGGAGAGAGGGGGGGAAAGGGAGCAAGGAGAGAAAAGAGAGTTATTTTCTTTCTGTTTTCACTTTTGGTCTGAATTGAAAACGAAGAAAGAATAATATTAGGAGACGGGGCTCCCTGAGGTTTGAGAGGGGACCTTATATCATTATATCAAAGAGCACTTTCTGCCACCCGCCTCTTCTGTGCCAGCAGTCCAGTGTGCTCTTAAAGAGCGAGTGCCCCATGTCTGTTGGAGCAGCTCTATTCATCTCAGCTCACCTGCTAAGATCACCAAGGGCCTAGAGTTTCAAAGAGATGCCCAAGGTTTACCCATGCTCTTCCCACTGTTGTTCTTTTTGACATAGAAATGCTGAGGCTGAGCACCATGTGACAGAAAATATATTATACCAGCTGTGATTTCCAGCAGAAAATATTCACATCCCATTGAAATTTCCATCAGGCTATTTTGAAACTGCCTGTAGGACTAGAGAGCTGGTACCACATGTGCTCCTCTGGGATCAGTGAAGTTAGACCAAGGAATCTGCTCTATCTTTGTGATGGTTTGACAAGGGATTTTGGAAACATATATAACCAAGGCCTTTTTTTTTTGTTTTCTTTTTCCCCCTAAGGAACCACCCTAGAACCAGGAATTCCCTTTGTTTTTATCTTCTCACCACAGCCAGTTACTGTGGCTGTTTCCAGACCTGTGGGTAACTGCATGCAACTGCAAGTATGTGAATGTACACCAGCAGCAAACTATGATCCATTTAAATGAGGTCCTCCTACTGCAGAGAGAACAGCATCATTCTACCTCAATGCTGCTGTTAAAGCAGTGTGTGCTGTGTTCTTTTAACCCAAGTGGGGTCTCAACTACACAAGCTGTATCTGCAGTTCTATAGGAAGGTTTGAAACAAGATGGAACCACAAAGGTCTGAGCATTAAACCACTCCCTGCTATGCCAAACAGGCCCTGACATTCCTGGGGTGGAAATTTCTTTATAGAGAAGCTACTCTGGAAGAAAACAGAGCTGTGATGAGAAGTGGCCAAGAAACTGCCATTCACTGAAAGTAAGTCATGATCCCTGGGAGGAAAATAGGGTCAAAACATCAGGTAGTTGGGATAGTTGCCAGGAATAACATAATGACAAAAATCTTCATTTATAACAAATCTGATATAAGTGTAATGCTGCCATTCAGATCTGAAATCTGCCTTTGGTTTTGCTCTTGCTGCTAGACCTGATGGTAGAGGGGAACGTGTGCTGGTAGCACTGGGCAGAATTTGACCCACACTTTTCACCCACAGCAGATAACCATGCTATAGGAATGTGAAAATATATCTGAAAAGAGATGACTGCCAGCAAATCAAGCAGTTTTCATCCTGAAGCATACCTGATGCCACAGGCCCCATTCAGGGCTCAGGGATGTGATGGCAACCCCTATGAGATCAGAGGTGCAGCCATCGCTTACAAATTGCCAGCTCCTGGCACTGGGGAGGCGTTTAACAGGATTTTTCATATCTGATTTCCTTCCCCTTTTGCTTTGTTTGATCCCAGTAGATTCAATCACAGATTATCTTCTGCCAGATAGAAAGTACCTGTGCAATGAAACAGCTGTACTGAACATAACGTTACCTCCTGAAAAATAAGACCTGGACAGAAAATTGAGGAGCATGTCAGGAGAGATGCCTGGAATGAACAGCCATTTGAGCCAGAAGTTCTGAATCAAAGGGCCTGGGCTCCATCTGCAGATTTGGCAGCAAAGTTAGGGTTTGATCTTGAACGTATTTTATCTCTCTTTGGTCTACTTAAACTGTGAGTTTTGTGGGGCAGGTCTCATCACTCTGTGGCTGTGTCATATGCAGGACATGGAAAATATTTGTCTTTTAGATTGATTTTGGTGTTGCATTTAAAAAATAAGAAGAGTGTAACCTCTTTCTTTTAAATGAGACGACACAGGTTTTCAGAACATGGTCACTTACAGCTTCAGGTCTAAAAATGGAAAAGTTCTGAAAGCTGGTAAGTCTTTGTGTTTTCGAAATGCTGATTTCAATCTTGACTACTTTTATTTCAGCCTTGGGCACCATATTCTCAAACAGAGGTAAAGGGAGTTTTTTAAAGCCCTGAAAAGCACATTTTAGAAAGGAAACGTTGTGGGAAGTCTCCCTGTTCCTGTGGGAGGTAAAACAGGCAGAATTTGGCAGCCTCGGCTGAGTTTGGATTGTGCTGAAGGGATCAATCTGTTTCAGATTTGATGCCTTAAACACTTCACAGTTACTGGAGTGGAGCACTGGTAGCAGGATAGGAACTGCCAAGGCTAAACAATCACAACCCAATGTCCAGCAAGTTCCTCAGCATGGTGCCAGCAGTGCCACAAGCAAGGGCAGGGGCAGCATCTGAATATCCTGGACCTATTTTTCCCATGAAGCCTTCATAAAATGAGTGGTTAGTTCCACAAACTGTTGCAAGGTTGAGCAGAGCCAGATCTCATACTCAGTATGCAGAAGTTATCTTTTAGCTGTATCTGGTCAGAGAGCTCCACAGAGACACATCAATGCCTGTGTCCACCCATTTTGGTTAGCATTATGCTCCTGATGTTGTTATGGATCAGACTTTTATGTTTCTGTGCAATGATATCATATCTTTTCCCCATTTTCTCTTTTTTTCTAGACTACAAAAATTAAGGAAAAGCATTCTAGTACCATTCCCCAGTTTTCCAAGTTCTCAGCAGGGGAGGTGTCCCTCAGCTTTCAGCTGCTTATCTCCCAAGCCTGATTATTTCAAGGCCACTCACTTGCCCTCCCAAAGCTCAGCTGGTGCACTGCTCCTTGGCCAGCCTGTAAGACCTGTATTTCTCAGACTCAGGGTGGGATGAGAATCAGTGCCCGTATATCTTTCACATCCTTAATTGTAAAGTTGTTAACCTTGCATTTAGTGCTTGAATACTTCTGTGATGGGCACTAGAGATAAACCTTTGAGAGCCAGACATTGAAATAACATTGTGAACTGTTTTGTTTGTTTGTTTGGGTTTTTTTAACCTAGAGAGCTATTATTGACAGGGTGTCAGCTGCTGATGAAGGGCCCTGCAATATTTTATGGGATGTGGCAGCTAATAAAACAGGTTGCTGTTTTTAATTGTTTGGCAGGTAGCAGTGAATTGTGAACAGATGTGAACTGGGTGCAGAGGAGTCTGTAGGTTTCCCTGAATTTCTTCCATGTTTCACAATCTCCACCAACACTGAACACTGAGAATATTAGTCTCCTAATTTTCACCTTGTGCTTTGCTGCTTTGGTCATGTTTGAAAATTGCCCCATGCAAACAAAAGTGCTTTGCAATATTCTGGGTCTCAGTTGTCCAAGATTTCAGTACAGGGGGGTTCTATGGGCCTCAGGGCACATTCTTCCATCCAAGTCTTTGAAGAGTCTGTCACAGTTGATCTGATGAATGCTCAGATGCTGTGCCTCTGCTGCAATGAAGACTGCTCAAAAGTGTCCTGAGACCTAGGTCCTTAGGAGAATGGCCAAGCTAAAGAGTATCTACACTGCACTGCAGATGTGCATGCACACTTCTTGACAAGAGGGGAAATCTGGGCTCTATCCCACTGTGCAAAGCTCTGCTTTCAGCTTTCCAGAGTTGCTTTGGGTGCAAAACTTGCTCTGTTTCAGCCTGATGCATTGACTTCTTCTGCCTGCTGCATAATTACCTCCTAACACTTTCCGTAGCACAATGTGCTTTTGGGAGGCTCCAAATTGCTTATTATATCTCTGTTTAAGAGACCCAAAGGGACTGCGCAGGGCTTGCATTGTCTGAAATGAAGGATGTCTCATCAGGTTACACCTTTTTACTCCCATCTGTATAAGCATGCTGATAAGTGGTGCTTTTTTTCCCTCTATCCCCCCTGCTCCCTCTCTCTCTAATGTAATCTTTGCCAGATCTAGTCAAAGCAGAATAGCTGCAGGGGATTCATTAATCCTAGTCTGGAGCTAACCACCACCACCACCACCAAATCATAAAAATAAAAATTTAAAGCACCTCAGTTTATTATTCATAGACTCTCTGTCCAGCCTTTTCTTCCTGCTCCCAGGGTATGTCGTGCCCCCACGCTGGGACCCCTCCCGTCGCTCCATCCTCTCCCTGTTCTTCTGTTAAACAGTTATCAGTTCCCGAGGGAGACTTGGGATAAAATGACACTCCTCCCATGTGCCGAAAGCTGCCAGGGTTGTGTACACTGGCACAAGTACAACAGAAACTAAGCCTTGGCCTCCAGCAATGTAACACCCAGATAAACAAGTCTGCCAGAAAGAGGCCGGGCTGAGGCTCTGCGCTCGCAGCGCTCCGGGAGAGGCTGTTCCAAACACTCCTGAGCTGCAGATAGCTGCAAGACAGGGTGTATCCAGGAAACCCAAGCTGCTCCATGGTGTTACATCCCTCCTGGCAGCAGCCCAGCGCATCCCCCACATCCCCAAGCTCCGTTTGCCAGCCAAAGAGCTGTTCCCAAATAATGTAGAGCAAAAGACACCGGCAGTACTTTGGTGCAGACCCAGGCAGGGGAATCCTTCCTGCTCTCTTACCTTGGCCACAGAAACATGCTAGATGTGAGGAGAAAGGAATCATTGGCTTGGCCAAAGCTTTGGCTGAAGTTTTGGCACATCTGGGTGCACCCTGGGAATGGCAGAAGCAGATCCCAGTTGTGCCCACAGTTTGTGTGCAAGATTGAATGAACGGCACAAAATCTGTTCTCTCCTCTATGATGTGAGAGTATTTCTGTCTTTCTTGGGCTCCAGCAGCACTGCCTGTTCTTGCTGCAAAGCTTGTCTCCTGCTCCTGGGTGTTGACACCAGGCAGGACAGCCCTTCCTGCAAAGGGAACAAACGGAAAAGATCTGGGCTGGCAGGGCATCTTCCAGAGGAGAAACAGGCTCTTTGTGTTCAGATCAAGGAAGAACTGGCCTGTCAGTAGGTGATGGGGATGCTCCCCTAGTCCCTGGCTCCTGATTTACCTATGGTAAAACAAATCAGGTTTGAGCTGAATTGTGATTTCTAGATGACTGAGCGCTGTACCTCTGTCTGCTTCCATGCATAGGACCAGGCAAGACCAGAAGAAGATGACCTCTCACCTTCTTCCCTCCTTCACTGAGGTGTTTAGCTGTTAGTCCTTTGCTTTTCCATGGCCTCTGGGAAGATGTGCAAGGATCTTGTGCCCAAGGAATGATGATCACAAGCCTTCCAGAGGTGGCAGGGGCTCTCCAAAGGCAGTCCTCCCCCCAAGCCTTCCTAAGGAGACTGTGGACACCCATCAAGGACAATTTTACTTGTTCAAGGACACTTTTACTTGTTCAAGGAGGGAAGGCTGGTCTGTTCTGTGCTGTAATCCCACCTTCCACCTGCACAGAGCAGGTATTTCAGTTTGGGCTAAGCAGCTGCTTGCAGGTTACTCACAGCACAAATGTGGCTGCTGCTGTCCATTGTCAGGTTGTACTCCTTTATGGTTTAGAGGGGTAAGAGGTGCAAAAAGGACAGGCTACTCTAGGCACCCATTCCTGCTTGTTAGGTGCTGGAGAGCTGCAGATCATCAGGATGGCCCACAAGCTTCAGAATTACGATCACCCACCCCTCTTCCACCAAACGTGCCAATGGTGGGAACTGCGGAGGACAATATACTGAAGGGTGACTCCAAGAATATCAAGGCACTCTGAAATTGGGTTTACCCTCTCCTACTGTCAGAAGTGCTCTGCTTTATGGAAGGCTATGAGCAGCAGTGAGTTTGAAAGGCTCTGCCTGCAGATAACCTTTGAGGAATGCACACAGTGGAGGAAGTTTGATGACTAAACTGGAAGTCTTCACATCAGAAGGACAGGCCATGTGGTGCCTTTCACACCCCATGTGTTCAAGGGAATTATTTTGCAACAGTGTGCAGGATCTCTGCTCATAGCTCCCACAGCAGAAAACTGCAGTTCCCTTATAAAACCTGTCAGAATACCTGGTAACTGGAAATCACCAGACCAGTTTTTCTATGAAATTTTTTCTTCTATCTTCAGACTGGAGAGCATGCTGAGGTACTAAGCAGGGAAAGGCACTTTAAATCAGATAAATAAAAAAAAAAATAAATAAAAAGAGTACACAGCAGCTTGGGTTCATTTGAGGGATTTAGGACTGATAAATGACTCAGGAAAAAAAGTTTCCACAAAATTAGACTCTGATTCCATGAGCTGAGGGACAGAACAGCATCATCCTTGCCACAGGCTCTGGCTGGAGCAATCAAACACAATCAAAATATGAGTCGGAGGCGAGTTGCTGTGAAACTGGGGGATAATTGATACCTAATAAGTTTAAGTGCTATCAGTGGTATTGTTAAATATAGTTAAATGCAGTTTATCCACCTCTAATTCAGTATTGATCCACTCCTGCTGTACAGCAAGGAGGCTGGTGTACTTGATTTTTAGTGCATCACTTCAGCATCACTAACTGTCCTGGAAGCAGTGGGACCTTTCGGAAGCCATGGTTCACCTCAGTGATATCCACTCTGATTAGCTTCATGCAAGTCTTGTCATTACTGCAGTTTCATTAGTAAAGCTCCAGTTCCTTGAGTCATGCAACCATGTGAAGATGTCTTTTTTTCTCCTCGGTTCTTTAAACATTTATAACCTCCAGCATGATGCTGGCTCAGAAAGTCTCAAAAATCTGAGCCCTAAAATCTGAGGATCTGAAATTCAAATAAAAATGCTCCAGCAATTATTATTCTCTAAACCTACAAGCTTTTACTGAAACTCTTTTCCTTGCTGCAGCCTGACTCACGCTGCCCAATTGCCCGAGGCTGGCAGTATTGCTTCCTCCTGCCTTCCCAGTGCCAGGGTTGGCTCTTGGATATGGAGTGGAGAAAAGGTGTCAAAGCTGTGGAGGTTCAGCTGCACTGAGCCCTCGAGCACTGCCCACAGTCCCAGCCCTGGTGCTGGTGCAGTCTAAAGCTGGACCAAGCAGTGCAGGTGATTACTCATTGCAAATGGGCTGCAGTTTCCACTGCCAGGGCTTTATGTGTCAGTAAGCCACAGGCTCAGAGAAGAGTTGGCCTCACGTTGGCAACCGACTGAGTTGTTCCTATTTCTCCTCTCCTGGATCAGGTCAGTTAAGTCCTCCCCAACACAGACTCTGTCAGGGGGATGTGTCAGACTGGTCAGGCTGCAGAGACCTCCTCAAGGGACAGCATTGTGTTTGTGGCTTCATCATATGCTTGTACCCTCCTGGCTTCACTTTGGAAGCTGTGTACCAAGCTGAGGCAGAGAGAAAGCAGCAAACATGCAAGAGATGAGTCCTGCAGCATGCCAAGCACCCTCTCCTCCCTCTGGCTCCCAACTCTCAGCACCTTGCAGGATCAGGCCCTTTCTTATGAACTGTCAAGTCATTATCATCTTTCCCCGTTTGGCATTTAACGTCTCTTGGCAAAAGATTAATGAATTGACTGCCTTTCAACAGGTTTTATGAAGCAAGGCAAGAGCATGCCAGCACAGACAGAATATTAAGCGTGCTGAGCAGGGCAGCCTCGCTGTGTGCAGCCGGTGTGTGTGTGTGTAGGCACGAAGGGCTCCGAGGGAACCGTTGGCTCAGGATGGCAAGCAAGGGGGAAAATTGCAGTAAAAGCAACATGTGGCCTTTAGCTTACTGCCTTACCTTGGATGAACCTTCCTTAGAACTGCTCTGAGCCTGCTGATTTCACACCATGAAGATGATCGTCACATATACTCACAGGATGGAAACACAGGAGTCAGGGATTGGGGGATTTAAAGCATCATTCAGATGTCTGTGGTTATTTGGCCCCAGTGTAAGTGCCCTCCCAGGCAGGCCACCAGTGATTGGGTACCCAGGCTTGCAGATCTGCCTGTACAGGAGAGAGAACAGTGAGAGGTGTTTGGGTGATTTATACAGGGATAATTCAGCCAAAGAGTGTTGGTGACTTCAGAAACAACTGAAACAGAGATATCCCCAAGCCAGATTTCATGCCATATAATGTGTCCTTTGGTTGTTTTGTTTTTAAAATATATGGACTGAGTGTTGATTTAGATCTTTGAAACAAATGAATCACTTTATTGAAGTAATAGCTGTGTTAGCAGTGGCTGAAACTATTGCGGTGCTTATTTGCACGCGAGGGAAAAGTAATGGAATTTCAGGCCTCGTGAGATGAAGTCAAAATACTCCTGAGTGTTAGAGAAATTTCAGTTCTGGACCTACTTTGAACTCCATGACTCACAACCCAGACCCAGAATTTTAATCCTTTTTAGTAATTGGAAGTATGTGGCAGAGCACATCTGCTTTTGGAAAGTTTAAAGGCAGAAAACCATAAGCCCTTCTGATGTTAAAAGGTCCTGTCCCTGAGAAGTGCTGAGAGGTGCAAGGAATTTCTGATTCCCATGGATATGAATGGGAAATAAATTTTGTCAGCATCTCACAGGTTTAGGCTTATTAAGCCAATCAGGGTTTAGTAATTGTTGCCTCTCCCCATGTAATATTGCATGGTTAGTTTTTGAATAGAAGTTAGCAGTGCCAGATCCTCAGCTGGAGTCAGCCGGGCTAGATCCATGGGAAACTAAGGGTGAGACTTGATACCATGTCTCTAAAGCATGTGGGACTTGTAAACCTCTCTGGATCCTTGGCCTAGTTCTGAAATATCTGCTCAAAATAACCAAGAAAAGCAGTTCACAGTCAGAAGCTCCTTTGGAAAACAACCTAGAGAAACCCAGGCATCAAACCTGGCCATAGCCACTGCTTTAAGGGGCACCAAGAGACACAGGAGCTGTCCTGACATTTGTGATAACCTGTATGAGTTAGCTGTTGCAATGATGTCACAACATGCTGTGGGTTCATGGTGACACACAGCCCTTCTCCTTGCACACCCTTTGCTGCAGGGCTTGGAGGCTGCGTGGCACACTTTGTACTAAGAATTGGACACATCCTATTTCTTTTAGTATTAATAATAATGAGGTGAAACTTCTTTACTCTGAGGGTAGTAGAGCACTGGAACAGGCTGCCCAGAAAGGCCGTAGAGTTTCCATCACTGCAGTAATTTGAAATCCTCTTGGATGCTTTCCTGACCTGCCTGCTGTAGGAGTACTTGTGCTGGCAGGGAGGTTGGACTAGGTGATCTCTAGAGGTCCCATCCAACCTCTACCACTCCATGATCTGTAATCTGTAAAGTGTTTCCAAGAACTGGAGCTGGACATGCAGAAGTCTTTCCTAACTGGCTGTGCTCCTGAGACCAGCTGTAGAGTGCTGAATCTACCATAGACAAGCTTAGCTCTGCCTTCTTGGCAGGCTCAGGAGTATCTGTAAATTGATGAAGAGACTAAAAGACACTTTTTTCACTCCACACACGTTGTCTGGTAATGAGATTGTATCATCATGTGATGATCCTCTCCCTCCCTTTTTGCAGACAGGAATGGGAACACAAGGTGCCACATGAATATTCAGTGAGCCTGTTAGGCACAGCCATCATGTTCCCTTGAGCAGGGTTCAGCTGACAGTCATTTTGCAAGCGGTGTTCTTTGATTTGGCATCACAATCAACGTGTTCTAACTGGAATGGTGACATGGTTCCACACCTTGAACCACCCACATGTATATCTCCACAGCCTCACCAGTTGCAATAACCTTGTATAGGCAGGAATTTCCCAGGAGAAATAAAAAAACAAAACAAAACAAAAAACCCCAAAACCCCAAACAACTGACTGAACCTACTTTGGGAGCTTGCAACACCACATTTTCTGTTGTGTCTTTGACATTTTCTGCCACTACTGCTGTGACCATGAAGTGGAGCCTTTAGTGATGTAGAGGCAATGAATACAAGGCATGGTAAGCAGGCACTGAGACAAACTTCCACCAGCAGGAAGTATGAATGTCACAAATGTAATCTCCTGTTTTTCCAGGTCCTAATTCCCCACAGTTGTCCTAAACTTGTGTTTTCTACATATGTTCATTTCAGACTACATTAGTGTAGCAGTAGTTTTCATGCTGACACCAGCTCTGGGGTACACTTATGCATGCATGTACAACCTTCTGAACATTTGGATTAAGCTTTTGTCTTCCAGAGTGTTGAGTTCAACAAGGGCAAGTGTAGAGTCCTGCACCTGGGGAGGAATAACTCCTGCACCAGTACAGGTGAGGGGCTGACCTGCTGGAAAGGAGCTCTGCAGAGAAAGACCTGGGACTGCTGGTGGACAAGTTCACCATGAGCCAGCAATGTGCCCTTGTAGCCAAGAAAGCCAGTGGTACTTTGAGATGCAGTAAGAAGAGTGTGACCAGCAGGTTGAGGGACATTCTCCTCCCCCTCTGCACTTCAGCGGTAAGGATGCACCTGGAGTATTGTGTCCAGTTCTGGGCTCCACATTTCAAGAAGGACAAGTCCTGGAGAGAGTCCAACAGAGGGTCATGAAGATGATTAGAGGACTGGAGCCTCTTACAAAGAGAATCTGAAAGACTTGGGGCTGTTTAACTTGGAAAAGAGCAGACTGAAAGGGGATCTTATGAATGCTTATAAACATCTAGAAGGTGAAGGTCATGAGGATGGGGTTGGGCTCTTCTCAGTGGTGGCCAGTGATAGAATAAGGGTAACAGGCACAAACTAGAACACAGGAGGTTCCACTTGAACTTAAGGAGAATCTTCTTTCCTTTGAGGGTGTCAGAGCACTCTGCCAGGCTACTCAGAGGAGTTGTGGAGTCTTCTGCTCTGGAGACTTTCAAAAGCTGCCTGGACATGTTCCTGTGTGGCCTGTCCTAGATGATCCTGCTTTGGCAAGGAGGTTGGACTAGATGATCTCCAGAAGTCTCTTCCAACCCCTACCATCTATGATTCTATGAGTTCAGAGAACCTTCCATGCTCAGAAGACACTGACAATGCATCCTTAGTT
Organism: Indicator indicator; assembly: GCF_027791375.1. Lineage (NCBI taxonomy): Eukaryota > Metazoa > Chordata > Aves > Piciformes > Indicatoridae > Indicator > Indicator indicator. Next base: position 4,994,670 of record NC_072033.1, read on the forward strand.
GCACCTTGGTTATTTATTTATTTGTTTTCCCTCAGTATGCTTCCTTGAGTCTCTCTATCAGAAGGACTAGCACTCAGAGCTTGCCCACTCCCATGGTGGTGATGACCACAATGCTCTGTAGCCCTTGCCTTGGGTTCTTTGCACAAGGGGAAAATGTGAAAGTATTTATTTGCATGTAAATTCTTCTCTGTGCATTTTGTGGGGGCAAATGATGGGGCAAACAAACTTCACACCACCTGCCTTCCAAAGTACTCACTTTGGATGTCACCATCCACTCTGCATGAAGTGTTTGTGAATGCAGGTGAGGTGGAAGCTGTGGCCTCAGCAAGCCACCCATGCTCCCTGCTGTGCCTTGTGCCCTTCCTCTGAGAGGGCCCAACTGCTGGGGCTCACCCCACTGAGAATGCACAGAAGGTGTCACCACACAACAAGTACAATGAGCATTTCTTTGCCAAGCAGAAGCACAGGGGGAAGAGATGCAGTTGGCCAGTTTACAGACACACACATCTGCAGCATGTCCATGTTGCAAAAGCACAGTTTAGGGGCACATGTGATCTCTGCTGCAAAATGGGTGACCGTTCTCAGCCTCCTGCAGCAGTGACAGAATTATGTGCCTTTGCACTAATGGAGAAGCCAACAGGTTAGATGCAGCTTGCTTACTTCATGTGGAGCAGGTCCATACTCTGGTTCACACCCATCCACACAGGGTTAACTGAGAGGAGCTAAGATCCCTACAGTGCAGACGTTTAAAACCTTCTCTATAACACACCAGCCTCACTTTTTCACCAAGCTGTGCTGTGTAGCTCTTACTGTCTCCAGCTTTCCATTTCTACCAAACCCTCCACTGCAGAGAAGTACCCTGAGCATGCCTCTCACTCCCATCTCCCAGCAGATTTTGTCACATAAATGCTTACAGGATAACAAATGTTGCCATCAGATAGCACCCCAACAACTTAATTTGTCTTAGGAAGAGTCATGGTCACCTGTCATCCCAGGAAAGAGGCAGGAAACCATCTCAGGCAAGGGGAGTTTCTTCTTCAGGCATGCCAGCTCCTTGCAGCATCCTTAGAGAAACAGGTTGCTTGCTGTTCAAGTTGTATGCTGCTTGAAACAGAGAGGATACTCGCAGTTGTGAAGTCTGCACAGCTCTGTATTAAGTCAACTCGCTCTGCTCCCTGCTGAAATGTAAATGATATCCTGAAAGATTCTGTAAAACCTTTGAGCAAAGAAAGATCTGGGCCAATTTCTAAAGTTTCTGAGAAACCAAACTAACTCTGGGGTGGGGAGGGTGGTGTAGCTAAAGCACTTGTTGGACAGATTTCAAGAGTATTCCTTGAAAACACAAGAAGGAGCAGGAGTGTCTGAGTGTGTGTGTATACACATACATCTCTTTCCTTCCAACAGCTTTTCCTGCTCATCCTCTCCCTTAATTGAGATTTTTTAGTTCTAACAGTGGATCACAGCAGTAATTATTTTCTTGATCTCTTGCCACACACTCTCTTTCATCTAAACTATTTCACCCACTCACTTTTGTGCAACTAAATGAGACATAGCAAACACGTGAGCAGGGCATTCACGCAGCAGAGGGAATTGGGACATTCAGACTGGGGCAGTAGGGCTCTCTCCAGGCTTGCAGGACTCCATGGGAAGTGCCTTTCAGGCCTTACATTGTTTCTTCTCTAATTGTAATCTAATTTCCCCCTGTTCAAAAGCCTAGGTTTCCAACCCTCTTTGTGGCACTTAGAAATGAACCCAAATACTCTGTTCAAATTACTGAGAGAAGATCAGGAGAACTCCTGGCCTCTGGAGTTTGATATCTATCATTCTCCAGAATGCCATTTCCTGGCTTTTTTCTTGCTGCTTTAACCTGAGCAATCTGTCCAAAATAACTACCCTGGATTAATTTCTGTTTTCAGTGAATCAGAGTTTGGATCCTTTCCGGTGGCAAATTGTTTTGTCAGAAATGTCTTGACTTTATTTCCAAACTGTGAAGCATTTGCTAATTCCTTTCTGTAAGGAATTTTGTGCGTGTCAGGGAGAACACAGAAATGAAAGGGATGCACTGCTCTTGGCAAACCTGATCTTCTTTCCCATTGTTTCTTTTCCATAGCTGAGGGAGAAATGCATTACTTCATTCAAGAAGGGAAAATTCCTGCTGTTCCCAGTGCTGTGAAAGCTGGGAGTTCGATGACATGCAGTCGCTGCTCTTGCCAGTGCAATGGGACACCAGTTCAGCTCTGCTGTTGGCTCAGTCCTGTGCTTTCTAGGAACCACTTTGCAGCACCACCACCAGCACCGATTAAGAGTGTGAGGAACAGGGGCAAAAATCCTCCTGTTGCAACAGCCTGTCCCTTTTTTACACCTGCACTGAAGCTGAGTGTTAGAAAAGCAATGAAAGGGCACAGAAGACTTCAGGGAGTGCATTGCCAACACAGACTGAGGAACCACAAGCCTCCTTCACACGGGAAGCTGTTGCAGTGATCCTCTTCATGCTGCGCCTCAGCTCCCTGGCTTTGCTCCTGCATGCTGAAGTTGGCACAGTGGTTCTCCAGCTACTGACACCTGTGCATGCTGACACTTGTGCTTGTTCTCAAGCAGTTTAACACCTGCAGCAGGCTTAAACATCACTGCTCACCCTTGCAAAATCTCTCCTGGGGACATCTGTACTTGTTAAATGTTTTTCTTCCTCTGTTCCACTTTCTGGCCCATGTGAGTGGTAACGACAGAAGCCAGAATTTAGTTGTAGGCTTTGGTGTAGTGTCTGCTTTTCAGCTGTGGCTTTCCAAAATGTGAACAATGGCAACTGAAATGTCTGTCTGTTCTGCAAACCTCCTACCAGACTCCAAGACCAGCAGCTCTATGAAAGGTGTGAAGCTTTCACCAGCAGTTGTCCTTTAACAGCAGTCTCCAAATACTACCTGGAATGAGAAAGCAACAGGTCTGACACTTGGTGTTAGGCTGATGTCTGTTAACATCTTCATCTTTATCTGGAGAGGCTTTTGCTGTCTGAAAAAAAAAAAAAAAAACAAAACCCACAAACAAACAAAAAAACCCAACAAAAAAACCCAAAACCCAAACCTACCCTCAATAAGTGCACTTAAAAAACCAAACAAATAAACAAAACCCCCAAACAAACAAACCCAAAACAAACCCACCACAAAATAGACAACTCAGAGACTGAAAATATCTTTACCTTCATACAAATGTGGTTAAAAGTGTCACTTATAGTCAGGAGTAGTCACTCTGGATGTTCTTCTGGGTAACCATTTAGTCTATTTTATTCAATAATTTGTCCATATGGAGACCACAAGAAAATCAAGCCTGGGGGTGTAAAGTTTCTCAGGAAATGCTGTGGGAGGGAAGTTAAGGTAGGCTGCTTAAGCTACAGCTGACTAGCAAATGCAATTTAGAAGGTTTCAGATTTTCATTAATATCATAAATTGACTTTTGTATAACCATAATGAGCCAATCAGACACTACTGGCAGGTGAGCCAAGGGCAGTTCTGACACTCTGCACAGTCATCAGACCTTGTGGAAACTGCTTCCTGCAAAATGACTGAGGTTAGGAGAGCAAAACCAGGTGGAGATCTGGACTCACATCCTTCAGTAGTTCAGACTGTTACTGGCCAGGCTATTAAACACAAAGGGAAATTAGTTCTACTAATAAAAATCTTTTCTGTGATGATAGAACCGTTTTGTTCAGTAGTACTAGCTTGCTGGGAAAGTAAACCACCTTCCTTAACAATAAAACCCCACCAGTAGCAAGACTGAGCAGAAATAAGATCCCAGAGGCCATGGTTATTTCACCTTGTGTGGTTCTCCCACTTGCAGCTCCAGCTCCTTGACACCAGACTGCTGACTGATCTTCCAGCACATGGCAGGAAATCAGGAAAATAGGAGAGTATTTCTCAAGCTACAGAAAAATTGTTGACAGTGTTTCTAAAGAAAAAAAAAATCTCTACATATGGAGTTTCTTGGGATGAATTAAAGCAGTCTGGTGCCACAATAGCCCAGGTGATCTCTGCAAAGTGTTTGCTGGAAAAAAAATCAACATCTGCCCTACATGCTGAGGTGCAAAAGTGTGCAAGAATTTACCCCACAGAAAACAAAAAGAAAAAAGCCATCTTTCCAGAGTTCATGTGCTCAGCTCAGGCTGAAGCCATCTGCTTGGGGGAGTGTGTCATCTTACAGCACAAGTGAGTGCATGTATACAGGAGTGTGTGTTTTCTGCTCCCTGACCTGGAATCACGCTGTTGTATAAACCCTGGGATTATCAATAACCTCACTTTACAAACCAGCTCCTGTTCAACTCATTAGAGAATTTGTGTCTCTGCCTGTTCTGACTCATTTAGCCTCTCTGGCATTCTTTCTGTTAATGAAGATAGCAATTCATTACTGAAACACACAGAGGTTAACTCAATTTTCCCTTCTGAAACAAGTCTTTTACAACAGTATTGCAGCAGTTCCTCCTGCCTTGTCAAAACAAGTGTCAGGCCAGCCAGCAGCAAGGTATTCCAAGCTCAGGTACTTGCTTCTGAAATTATGGTTAGATGGATCTGAACTTTAATCCAGACCCAGATTAGACCAGCACACTTCCAGCACTCTCAGCCCAAGCTGGCTTTCCTCACTTTATCACATATGCCATTACATCACTGCCTTGCAATGAAACATAGAATCAGAAACACAGAAGCTGACTCTCTCTAGAGACAACCAGTTCTTAGGAAGAAGCTGAGATGTGACTTTGTTTCCTTAAGTTTTTGCCACATTAAGTAGACCAACTTGTCTGTAAATAGGTTCATAGCACTGCTCTTTTTTTTTTTTTTCTTTCTTCAACCACTTCTACAATCTGATCAGGCCAATGAGATTAACAAAAATTTTGCAAGAATTATTCCTGGTTCTTCTGGCTCTCTGTGCAACCTGCCCTCTTGGACAGACCTGCTGTCAGGGCTGAAGTTCTGTTGTATGGACTGAAAGGCTCCTGCAATTTCTTATCTTTCTTTTTTCCTTAATACATCTTAGTGAGGTTTGAGTCTAAACCCACAGAAATCAGCCAAACTTAGAGATGTAAAATTCCTCACTGTTGGCTAGTGCCCCATGTGTTTAAATCCCAAGGTAGCCAGGATGGATTTAAAGATGCTTCCAGTCAGAAAGTAATGTCTCTATATGGGCAGTATCACCTGAAAACATACCATATACAGCTTTGAGGGAAAAGCATTTTACTGGCTGAATAAACATCACTCTAAACAGGTGAATTTCCAGGTCACTTTGTAAAAGAACAATCTGGACAAAAACAGAGTAAATAAACAAAAGCTAAACCAAATCCTCCAGAGATCAGCCAGGGTTAGAGAGCAGCATGGTTGGAACTCAAACAAAACAAAACAAAGAGAAGAAAAAAGAGAGAGAGAGAGAGAGAGAAAAAAGGAAAAATAGAAAAAAAGAAACAAAAAAATAAAAAAAATAGAGGCCAGAGCTGGGGGCATTTGTTTTATTTTTTTTTTAACCTTTTAAAATTTTCTTAACAAAGATGTAGGACTGCAGGCAAACCCCAAGGAAAATGATGTTGCTTTTCCTGTGGAAAAATTATGAAATTAAAATTGAGAGAGTATCCTGATCCATCTGAGGTTGGCATTTTAATGGGGCTGGCTTCTCCAAGGCAGCCTATTACAGCCCCATTCAGTAGCTCCAACCATTGTGGAAAACTGCCACGTGCCAACAGCTATTTTCCACAATTTTTTTTTTCTTTTCTTTTTTTTTTTTTTTTTTCAGAAAATCTGAAAGAAATGCAGAAAATTGATTTGCAGCCCTGGCAGAGAGATAGAGAAACAGTAGCACAAGGCTGCAGGCCAGTAATCTATGTTTCAAATGTCACAGAGTGCTTTGCCTATAATTTCAAGGGAGAATGATAATAATTAAAAGCACAAACTCTCCAGTCGTTTCTTATGAGGAAAAAAGCTGAATGTAGTAAGCACAGGGAATTCTTTAAGTGCTTAACTTTTCCAGTGGAGTTTCAAAAATTAAATATAGTAATAATATCTGTCATCCAAAATTATGCCAAGGAGCTTTCCAATGTAGACAGGGGAAGCACTTCAGCCACCACTAAAATGCAGCCACTGCTTGGATGAAACGTGGCAGCTGTTTAACAACAGGCAGCCCTCCACCACCCTCCACAGCCCCTGCAGCACACAGGCAAGGACCAGCAGCCAATGCTCCTCTGGGACATGCAGAGGCTGGGAGGGCAGGGAGGGCTTGGTCATGCCAGCATGTCCCTATCCAACACTGTGAAGGGTGGGTGAAGACACACCTGAGCCAAAAGTGAAGGCCTTGCACCACAGATAGCCGAGTGGACATGAAACCTGTATGAGGATTTGGTCACTTGGCTTTAGCCTGGGATCCCTTGCTCAATGCTGTGTTGCACCATTAAATGAGTGTTCGTGAGAAACCAATCTGTAGTAAGCCTGAACATATAGAGCCAACAATGTGAGGCAGAGAGTTATCAGAGCAGCCAGCTCTGTTTCTGGCTTAAAGTTCATGAGATGTAAAAAAGACGACCTCTATACACAACATTGGCTTCAAATTAATGGCAGCAGTGATTGCTTGGAGTCTATATTCACTATGAGTTCGTTACGTATGCAATACTTATTCAGCTACATCAATATACCGCATGAAGCCCAAGCTTCCCCTGGGCTGGTTTTGTAGCTAGTTGTGATACTGATTCAATGCCAGAATTCAACTCAAGGCAAAGGCTACTTGCTTAGCTGTAAGGAAACAGGGAAAGAATCACTGCAGCCCACAGGAAAGGATATCTGGCTCTCCCTTCTATATATTACCAGGGTGGTGGTGTGCTTTGCTGCACACAGTAATCCCACCTCAAGATTGGTATATATTGGTAAAATACATTAGTAAAATATATTGGTAAGATAGATATTGGTAAAAGATAGAAGATCTTACCAAAGGCTAGCCCTTTTGCTCATTCTTGGCCTGGTACACTCCTGAGAAGTGGCCTTTACTACTAGTTTTTGATTGCACCAACACAATTGCACAAATTGCTGGTTTAACTGAGCACAGATTTTGAGCCTCAAGCCTCGTTAGCTCCATGCAGTGTCAGAGATGCTTCAACCACTGGACCTGTGTTCCAAGCCCTGTACAGCATGTTATCATACAATAAATATGTGATTAATGATTACTAAGCATCACTTAATGAAAGGTTTTCTTGCTTTTTCTGTGTATAATTTGAGCCTTGGATAATTAAATGCTACATAAAATATTCCAATACTTCTGATCCTGGGAGTATCTTTTTGAGCACTTGGCAGCCTCGTAGTGGTTTCGTTATTAACAAGCATGCCCTAATGTGACATTCCACTTCAGCTGCCTCTCTGAGAAGGTCTTTTTTTTTTTTTTTTTTTGTTTTGTTCAATTTTTATTTTCCATTGCAGCAAGGAGAGGAGGATTGAGCTCTGCAGAAGAAGCAGGTGTTGCAGCGTTGCTCCCTGTGGAGGTGATTTCAATACCCAGACGTCATTAGCACTGAGATACAGTACGTTGTAGTACAGTAAATGCGTCACGTTGCACTGGCTTCCATGGTCCTCTAGTGCATCCTGCCATGCATCATTGCAGGCTTCTGTCAGCAAAGGTTGTTTGAAAGGGAGGGACTAGTCACCATAAGCAGGAACTGCAGAGCAAAGAGGAAGAATAATTATTTTTTTAATTTCCCCCCCAGCCCCCCCCCCCCAGCCCTTTTATTGGCATTATTTTTTTTTTTCACACTATTTGCATGGAAATTAAAGAAAAAATACTACAGGTCCAGTTCCAGTTTGGTTTAATTGCATAAACAGCAATATTAGCAGGAAAAGGAAAAAAAAAGGCATTTTAAGTAATAGTGAGTTATAACAATGCAGTGTCTCTGATGGTTGCAATCAGTGCTTCAGTGGTTTCAGCAGGGAAGGGTTTAGCCCTGCTGTTGTGTGACTGATGATGTTGTTTCTGAACAGGTAACATCCTAGCAGGGAGGAGGTAGATGGGACATGGATGTAGGAGTCTGTGCAGTTTCTTTCTTGCTGTGTGGATGAGGTTATACTAATTCTGGGGACCTACAAGTCCCTTAAGCTCCTTGTCCCCAGAAAACCTGCCCCAGTTTCACAGCACAGATGCCCACCTTAAGATGACAGGTTCAAAAAGGCTTCAGAAGGAACTGACAGATAAGGTTATGAGGGGCTTTATCCAGTCTTATCTTGAAAACCTCCACGATGAAGACAGCACAGCTTCCTGGGGCAAACTACTCCACTGCCAGTCTGTCCTTCTTGAGGAAGGTGTCCTGGTGGAGGCTGCTGATCTTGGTGTCACTAAGCATGTGGAGCAAGTGGAAATCACACCCAAGCGAGTACAAAGAGATGTAGCAAGAAAGGAATTAACACAAGCATGCAAGATAAAGGAGAGGTGAATTAGAAGGGTTTGTCTGCACTGCTGTCTTAGATTACACCTGCCACAGATAACATGATCTGCCCTTAAACCTGCAGCTGGTCCCCAGTGCTTGTTAGCTGAGTGGCCACAACTTCTGTTGCTTCAGATGTTTTGTTTAGAATCACTGTTTTGCTATTCAACTCCCTTTGTCCATCTGCCTCCTCCATCGTCACATGAGCTAATTCCACTCATTTTTACATCCTTGAATAACATCATTTAATGTCTCAGCTGGAATGAACAGTGAAGTGTCTCCACTGAATTAAGCTGGATTTGTGTAGATTTGAATGAAGTCTGGGCTGATTTATTACAATCTGAAGTCAGCAATGCATGAGGAATCAGATCCTCTTACCGTGCATGATGGAATAGGAAGGTATTGCTAATACAGCAAGGAGGACAACACAGACCTCTGGTATGTGGAAGTAAACCAGGTCAAAACAAGCACTCTTAATGAAACTGTTCAGAATGAGATGCTGCCGCAGCTTCAGCTCCATAACTGTAAATCCAAAGCAAGGAAAAGGCTCTGCAGACACCCAGAGCACTGATGGAGCCATCTGAATTTCTTCCAACAAACATCTGTTTCAGTGGGAGCAGAACTTGCCTTGGTATTGTTAGTATAAGTCACAGTTTACACAGCATGAAGATTTCAATTTCATAATGAAGTTTGCATTTGAATGTGGGTCTCTGGCAATACAAGAGGATAATTTTGTCTAAACCAATTTATCCACCCCTAACAATTCTATGCAACAGGTCTCAGATGCTGAGTGGAGATTCACCAGAGGCTCTGTCTATGTATTTGCAGGGGATACCTTCTCTAATTCCTTAGCAATTTCTTTGTTACAGGAGGATGAGAATGGAAGGCTGGCTGAATGAAGGGAGGCATGACCCCTGTGTCTTAATAAAATCAAATCCTCCAGGGCTGGCCTAGAGGTTATTCTTCCATCGCCATGGGAAGAGACCTGGATTAATTCCTGCTCTGGTCCTTTGCTCTGAGGACCAGCAGCAGCAGCTCAGGGTGTTGCAGGGGTTTCGGGTGGTGATACTCAGCAACAACCTTTCTGATTAATTGTGGGGCAGCTTGGATGAGCCCTGTTGGGGATCCAATCCTCATCAGCTGGGCAGCATCACCGGAAGGAGGCAAGGACAGATGACAGCCCAGGGAAAGGAAGAGGACACAGGACTCTTTCAAGGGCACAGCAGTTGTCCTCAGGTTTAAAAAGCAAAAAGCATATGAAGTGACACACCCCGCAGCCATAGCTAGGCAAGATGTGGGAAATTCAACAATATATGATTTGCTGGAAAGAAAATTTACTTTTTTTTTTTCTTTTTTAAGTGTGGCTCTCAGTGAAAACCACGTTTATAAAATTTCAAGCGCTGTATGTTTTGTGGTTGTTGGGACCGAGCAAGGCACTCCTCATGGAGCTTTAAATCATTTCATATGAATGCAAAAGCCCTCTCTGCTTTGCTGAATCGAGAGAGCTCCAAAAAAGCCTGAATGTGAAAAGAAAAGTAACAGCTGAAAATTCCAACCAGAGGCTTCGAGTTTTCCAAGGCCTGTTTGCTTTGGCCTGCCTCTGCCATTCCTTTCTTTCTTTCTTTAGAAGTGTGAAACTGGTTGGTTGCTGGTATTTGTTCTGCGGTCTGCACTAACTGTTCCATCTGTGTAAACTCCAGCTCGCCAGCCTGGGAGTTTAACAACCCTTTCCCTTCAGCTGGAAGGAAAATGAAAGTCCCCTTAAGTGGCACTTTGAAGCCCTGCAAAACACAACTGCGCTGAGTTTGAACGTAGAGCGGGAAGGTCTGCTCCTGCCCGGGGCTGCCTCTTGCCATCAGCATGGGATCAGACCCAGGCTGATAGGGCTTGGGGGTTGCACACTCAAAGCAACTTGTGGTCTGCTCAAAATTAGCAAATTAACAACTGGAATGTACAGAAACACAAGGGCAGCCACGTGGCCAAGCAATCTATGTTTTACAAGGGGTGTCTCTTTGTCACCAGCTACCAAGGCTCTGATGCATTAAAATATTCAGGCTCTAAAATCATCTCTTAGGCAGTCAAGCAGGAGTTACATGCCTAAATTTCTCCATGGGTCTGCTTTTTAGCTAGCATCATACATTAGAATTGATGGGTTTCTTGTCCTTGATGTCCAGCTTAGTCCTAAAGAGGTTCCAGTTCCTCTCTGACCAACCAGTTAAACTGTGCTCACCATGATCAAGTGTTTGATTGTCTTTGATTTTTAGAGTTGATGTTTCTGCATTGGTATTCTCATTCCAGTTCATTACTAGAATTGATATTTTATGCCTGCAGATTGCCAAGCTGTGATTTAAATATGAGTCCAGCTTCTAGACAATCTTTGTATCATTGACCAAGCCTTAGGTAGCACCAGCTGAGGAGCACCCAGCTCCATCACCTTGTTTGGTGTGTTGGAGGCCAGACTCACTCTGCCATACCAGACTGACCTTGATGGATGATTGTTCCCATCCTGGTAGGGCTGCAAGTCCAGCTCTGATGGCACCTTGCTGTGGTTGGGCCAGTTCTAATTCAGAGTTAAGTTTGGCTCAGTTCTTCTTTAAAGATAAAATACGAAAAAAAAATCCCTGATTAACTCTGCCTCAGTGGGAATGTTCCCAGTCTTTTATTTATACCCAAAAAAAAGGAAAAAAGAAAAAAAGGAAAAAAAGAAAAAAGGAAAAAAAAGGAAAAAGAAAAAAGGAATAGAGGAAAAAAGAAATAAGGGGAAAAAAAAGACAACTGAAATAATGGTTTTCCTCCCATTTTCACACTGCTGTTCTTCTTACCCATGGTGTGTATTTGTCCTTCCTAGGGTTCATCAGCCCTGCCTAGATCACACTCTAGAGCCCCACACATACAGCTGTCTTCTCCCCTTCCTCTTTTCTTGTGTTGTTTCCTTTTGTTTCCTGACTGTGTGTGCTTAGCAAGGGTATATTTTCAAAGCTATAAATGGGTTTTAGCTGCCTGAATCCTTTTTTCTTGGCTGACAGAAAAACTGTGCTGCTAATACACACGCAACACTTTGAAAACGTGTAGTAAAATTCAAAATCAGTAATATCAGCATAGGAGAGGGGAATAACAGCTTGGGAAAAACTCATTGGTGCTGAGAAAGCAGAATTCATCAGATTCTTCTAAAATAATGTTTCTGAACATTATTCAGATGAACAATATCATACAAACTCCCAACAGCTGGTAGGTTCAATCATGTTTACCCCTCATTAAAAAAAATAGAAAAAAAAGAAGCCTTGTTTTTTCCATAGAAAATTTAAAAGGGGAGAGGGGATTGCAAGTGCTTTAAACTGAACTACAAGCAACACTGGAAATAAATGTATTTTTGAAGATGACTTTCAATAACTAACCAGCTCCCTGAAAAATGCCTTTTCCTGAAATTCAAACCAAGACAATCACTGAACACTTTGCAGATTTGTCTTTCCTCTGCTGCCTTTTTCTGTTCAAAACCTGATTATTTTAATTATTTTTTTTAATTTCCTTTTCTTGATATTTTTGGGGGTTTTTTTGTGGTTTCTTTTTGTTTGTTTGTTTGTTTTTGTTGTTTTTAGTTCAGCTGCAATATCTTATTTCTGCTGAAAAGAAACTTCTGTTGGAAAGTCCAACCATCTTTGCTCTGTGAGGATACAGGAGATGTCTTCAGGAAATGTTAGCAAAATGTAGTCTCTGCTGTAGGTAACTGGAAGTATTTGTTCTCTGAAGAAATCTCCATTGCATAATGCAGGCACCTTTCATTTTTTCTGCACTTGAGCTCAAGAGCCTGTACCTGCCAACTTACTTTGACCAAAGAAAGGTCAGTTGTACATTTGCATAAAATCGAATACATTTGCATACATCAAGCTGCAACTTCCTATATTACATTGATCTTGAATGCATATTCTAGTTTTTGTGGTGACAAGGGATGAGAGGTGGCAACAAGCAGTTGTAAGTGCCCATCTTAAGCTCAGCCCTGTGCTGAAGTGAATAGAGATCAATCCCTGAGTCTACCTAAATGCTTACAGCTGTCAGTGAGCCCACAGCAGACACTCAGTTCTGTTTCTGCTCAGCTTACCAGAGGAGGAGAGATTATTTTTTTCCCCATTTTTTCACCTGTTCTGTTGTGCAGAGGTCTCTACTGAAGTCCTGGAAGCAAAGCTGCAGTTGTTCAGAGGTCCACACAGGCTGAGAATTCAAATTAAACTATACAAAGCGAGGCTTAGAGAGAATCATCAGTAAATTAATACCTCTGAGATTTATATACAATAAGTGTTAGTCCATTTAAGTTTACTCAAGGTGGGAGGGTTGTGATACATTTGGATCCAATTTTTTGTCTGATTTGATGAAAGTGGGAGAGAAAATTGAGACTCTCCTGACTTTAGGAACTTAAGCCTTCAAATTAATTTCAAATTCCAGGAAATATCTAATAAAACCACTGCAGCTGGCACTGTTCAAATTGCCAATATATTCAAAAGCAATTTAGAAGTGCCAAAGTGATGACGTGCCAGGCCAGTCTCTGCTACTGCTCTGAGCCCACAGTGGCACTGAATCCTGTGCTGGAAAGCCAAGGGGCTTGGTTACCTGCTCTTTGTGCTGACCTCTGGCAGAGCTTGCTCTTAAGAAACCACTTAAGAAGCTCCTGTGTGGCCCTTTAGATAAGATGCGTCATTCCTCTCACCCTTAAATCCACCTAAATGTGAGATTTACAAAAGGACTGAGCTTAAAAATAGACTCCTGTGAGGGAACGCTTTTCCTTTTGTTAGGAGAGGAATCGTTTCATTTCTTATCACAACCAAAAACTGCTTCCAAACACAGCACTGGGGCTGTGCAAGTCAGGCAGACAGGAGCAGCTCTTTGCAGAAAGCCCTTTTTAAACCACCCAGAGAACTGAAGCAGTGCCTGAACCCTTCAGAGCCTTTCTGCCTGCTGTGGCTCTCTGTTTGTCACCATGAGGGGGTGGCTAACAGTGTGAGGTAGTTTGAATTACCTGAACACCAACCAGTTAGCTCAGAGAGAAACCACTGCTATCAGCTCTGCTACTCTGAGCAAAAATCAGATTGCTTATCCAACCCTCTTTGCTCTTTTTGGGGTATCACTGCTGTCTGTGCTCACAAGTAAAATCTGCAAAAGGGTCAAAGGCACCAAACACCCCTGGAAGCACAGGTCACCAAGTCCAGGCACTAAGGAAGGACACAAAAAGCTGTCCGTCTGAGCCCCACATTAACCTCCAGCACACCACAACTTAATGCACAGCTTATATCTAATGAAATCTGCAAGATGGAATGCCCAGACATGTGATCAGAATCAGGAGACACCAGAAAAGGGTAAGAGGCATCACCTGCAAGCCAGCAAAGTTTTGCTGAAGGGGAAGGGTTTGGTTGTTTTTTTCTTTTTTCTCCTTTTTCTTGTTTATTTTTTCCCCTCTCACCTCACTTGTACCTCTGCTCTCTTCTCACATTCATGTTTAGGTTACAAGGGGGCTGTTAGTTACTCTGGCCTGCCAAATTATTGCAGTTACCAGGGCAAAGACCCTTCCTTTGAAGTAAGCAGCCAGACCCTTTAGGGTACCCTCTAGGACTTAATGGCAGTGGTGTGGAGCTCTCTTATGCCTGGGTGCAGGGGTAGGTGGGAGAGCCAGGGCTGCCCTCTCTGCTGATGCTCTCTGACTCTGCTTGAGCACACACTGATTTGTGGCTTCTCTGCATTGGACCTGCTCTGTGGACAACTTTACCATGCACAACTTGATGGAAGGTTTTGCACAAGTGTAGGGTTGTGATGGTGCTGACATGACAAATGAAAGCAAAAGCAGCTCTCAGCCTGGGCACAGAATCTGTTTATTAACTGCAGCTGATAGGCTTCTGAAGTTGCTGCTCAGTGGCCAGCAGCTCAACTCACAGTGCTGTGGAGCATGAGCTTGCTCTACAAAAGGAGAGCAGGTATTGTATGCACTAGGGTCTGAGCTTCCTCTCGCTCTGGAGCAACATGGGGAACACCTTCTCAGGTTCACAGATTCACAGATTGCACTGGGTCGGAAAAGACCCTCAAAGGTCATCTTGTCCAACTTCCCTGCATTCAGCAGGGACACCTCCAACTAGATCAGGCTGCCCAGGGCCACATTGAGGCTCATCTTGAATGTCTTCAGGGATGGGGCCTCAACCACATCTCCAGGCAAACTGTTCCAGTGTTTTACCACCCGCATTGTAAAGAACTTCTTCCTTAAGTCCAACCTGAATCTACTCTGCTCCAGTTTCAAACCATTGTCCCTCATCCTCTTGCTACAAGCCCTTCTAAACAATCCTTCCCCAGCCTTTCTGCAGGTCCCCTTCAGATATTAAAATGTAGCTTTAAGATCTCCCTGAAGCTTTTTCTTCTCCAGGATGAGCATCCCCAATTCTTTCAGCCTGTATTCATAGCAGAAGTGCTCCAACCCTCTGATTATCTTTGTGGCCCTCCCTTGGACCTGCTCCAGCAGGTCCACATCTCTTGGCTTCTAGTTTCTAGAAGTGCTTCTCTAGCTGGGACAAGCTGATACATCTGCACCTGCATGAAACAAGCTGCAGATCTGATCCATCTGCTGGCAATGAAGCAATAATGCTGTAAGAAGGTGGCAGGTCATAAACTCCCTTTTGATGGTATCAGAGTGATTTCTGCTCCAGTATTCAACAAGAGACTTTGGAAGGGTGAGGTAATGACTTGGGAATTACAGCTGGCCTGAGCATAGCACAGCAAAATCTCTGTCAGTGCTAGCTGAGAGCATGACACATTTAAACCAAATTAACAGAGTATTTATTTTATTATAATCTTATAATAGCAACACTGACCTCAGTCATTTCTGAGCACTAGAGGCTAGCTGGGGTTAACAGTCCCCAGGATACTGATCTCTCCAAGGCAGTGATTCCATGTGGAGCCTTTTAAAAGGATTCATCCATGTAACAGCCCCATCAGATCTAGACATTGCTGCTAAACCAGGCCTTGCCCTCCATCACCCCATCCATTGCTTCCTAAACAAAACTGCTTTCTTCTGGCATTTTTAGCAGCCTGTCTGTTCTCATTGCAAGTTTGCTTCCTCTGTGGTTTGGTAGCATGTTGCCTGCCATGCTGGTAGGGCCAACATAAGGGGAAGTAGGTGGTGAAATGCCACTCCTGTTCCTCTGCCAAAAGCAGAGGAGAACTCTGCCTTCTATCTTTAGCTTGGGGAAGCAGCATTCCCTCCTGCTTCCCTTTCCTGTACTGCTGTGCAGCGAGGGCTCCCGGGCTGCTCAGTTCATTTCAGCTGGATGAAGGGAGGAGTTCATGGCTGTTAGTCAGCATGGAGACACTCAGTGCTGCTTCTGCAGGCATACCTTTGCCCTACTGAGTCTCAGGGCTTTTGTACCAGAGCGTACGTGATCAGAATCAGGCCAGAGGAAGTGCACATAAACTTAAGGCTTAATTTTAAAACATCTGCCTTTGTGGAATGATTAAAAACTAGAGGTCATTTAAAAAGCTTATCGGGATTTTAAAAGTATCAAGAACATTTTGTCACCTCTGCTGTCCACAGGACGTTGTCCTGGTGTGTTTCATGAGTTGTTGTGTGATGGTTTAGCTCCTGGCTAGATAATTATCAGACAAATATCCCATAATGCAGAACATCAAGTCATTACCAGGCCCTGGAAGAAAAAAAAAGTAAAATCAAACTAAGTAGAAAATAAAGCAATATCCTACAAGGAAGTGATCTGTCTGATTCCATTCTTCTGCTGGAGGCATCTCCATTAAGTTCCAGTGACAGCAGATGAAAGGCAGGACGCAGAGGCCTCCAGGAAGACTTCTTTGAGGCTGTGCTAAAGTTACTTTTAAGTACAATTACAAAGTCAATTAGAAAGTCATTTCAGCACTAATGAAACAACGAATGATTGATACTTAATGATCTTGGCAGGCAATCCAGCCCAGTAAATATAGCTGAACAAAAAAAGGCAATTCAAAGTTACAAGATGTCAAAAGTTTAGGCTTTTCGTGTGTCTGTAGACAGAGATATGTGAATGCATAGATTTCCAAAATCAAAGCATTTCAGCTGGGAGTTGCAAATGAGTTATAAAATGATTTGTGTTGGAAGAAACGTTAAGAACTGTCTCATTCCAACCCCACTGCCATGGGCAGGGATACCTTCTACTAGACCAGACTGCTCAGAGCCCCATCAAGCCTGGTCTTGAACACATCCACATCTTCTCTGGGCAACTTACTCTGGTGTCTCACTACCCTTATGGTAAAGACTGTCTTTAACAGCAGCTGAGTCTATCATTCCAGCTATTCCTGTATATCTCATAATGTGCTCAGGCTGGCAAATATGTTCCCACCTCCCAGACTGGATCACTGTCCAGACCAGGTGTCTGGTGGTCATTTCACCTTTTCTCCAGGTAGTAATTTGCTTGGTGCAGAGGGAGGATCGAAGGAAGTATAAAACTAAATATATTCCATATTATAAATATAATGATATATGTACAGAATGCTGTGCCATCTTCTCTAGATAATGTTTTTTTTCCAAGGAAGATTGCACCAAGTGATCCTTGAGGTCCCTTCCAACCTGTGTCCCTTCCTTCTGTGATGATGTATATAAATTATAGATACTTTTATCTATAAATATGCACACATACAGAAGTGTATGTGGCCCTGGATACACACACAGACACAGCCTGAAGGAGTTTGACCTACTCATTTTCAGCATGCTTTATAGTTCTCTTTTGAGGGTTTGTTTCAATGTGTCTTCGTGGTGCTTAATCATCTCTAAGGCAACCACTTTTTTGAGGTCTTGGCTTCAGAAAAGTGATCTGTGTGGGTGCCATCACTGCTCTTCCCATCACTCCTGTGTCCTGTATCCCCTTCCTCTGTGTAATTACATGGAAAGGTGCAATTTAGCTAAAAAACAAAACCAAAACCCAGCAGTGCAGAGTAATAAGCCGGATTGAAACATGCTTACAGCATCCTTTCATCCACCAGAGGAACCATTTTTGGTTTAATCCATGTATAGGAGGGCTTCATATTACAGATGCTACAGGCTTAAGCTGACCTGAGAACACACCACCTGCCTTACTCCTGGGACCTGGGGTGTGGTCTCATGATGCGTGTGGTCTCATAATGCATTTGGTCTGTCCACAGAGAGGCGACTGTAAAATGATTGCTGAACCCATCTCCAGTTCACTCTTGTTAATTAAACACCTCTGGTTCAGCTTTTGCTTGCTCATTTTCTGATTTCTTTATTCTTTTCTTAGTTTTTCGGTGTTTTGTTTTGGGGTTGGTTTTTCTTTTGGCTAGTTCCAGGAGGATATTGTTTTTAGCTCCAGAGGGTGAAAGGGGAAGGGAATTGCACCAGAATCAGGTTGTTAGGAGATCAGGAGAGAGGAAAAAATGCCTGGGTGGGGGGGATGTACGATGATTAAAATTCCATCTAATAATAAGACAGAAAGCTCTGGTGCATGGGCCCAGCCTAAATTAAGCTCCTGAATTTGAAGCACTTTCCAAAATTCCTCTCCAGACAATTTAATTAGGCGACAGGTATTTCCGGAGTCACACAGCGGTTCCACTTGGCAGTAAATAAAGACTCCCAAGAATTTTACTTTTTTTTTTTTTTTTTACCCTAGAATCCAATGAAGAAAACAAAACAAAACCTTCAGCAGGAGGCCGAGCGGCGTGTTGTGAAATTGGCCACGCTCCGCTCACCGCGGGCATGCTCTGCCTGAGCCACTGCCCCCTCCCTCCCCTCCGCACCCCTGCCCGGCTCTGGTAATAAATGGTGTCCCGGCACAGCCCCGATTAGGGGGCCAGGAGGTTAATCTCTGGGTAGCTGTCTGATAAAGTCCATATCCAGGCACTCTACTCCTCAGCCTATTCATAATCTTGGGGCTTACTGTTATTTAGTGCCGGTGCTGGATTGAGGTGTGCAGTCTGAGGGGCTGGCACAAACGATGTGATCCATCTCAGTCAGCTCTGCTCTTATGCTGCTCACCTCCAGCGTTCCCCCTCCCTCTCTGCTGCAGGATCCCCAGCCCCTCGTTGACAGCACTGAGCAGAGGGGGTGTTGCCATCAGCAGAGAAAGAGGCACTCAAACCAGGAGAAAACCTGGTTGTCCAGGGAGGTGGTTGAGGTCCCATCCCTGGAGGTGTTTCAGACCAGGCTGGATGAGGCTCTGGCCAGCCTGATCTAGTGTGAGGTGTCCCTGCCCATGGCAGGGGGGGTTGGAACTAGATGATCCTTGTGGTCCCTTCCAACCCTGACTGATGATTCTATGATTCTATGAAAACCCTTCTGCTTCCCCAGATTGTCAAGCATGTTATCCCTCATTTACAATTACTGCTAATAAAAATAAATAATAACATCAGTTCTTTCCTTTTATAGTTAAATGAACTTTGTAAACCATAAAACCAAGATTTCACAGAATCATAGAATATTTTGGGTTGGAAGGGACTTTAATGGTCATCTAGACCAACCCCATTGCAGTGAGCAGGGACACCTTCAACTAGAGCAGGTTGCTCAGAGCCCCATACAACCTGGCTGGGAGTGTTTCCAGGAACAGGGCATCTACTACCTCTCTGGGCAATCTGGGCCAGTGTCTCACCACCTTCATCATAAAACATTTCTTCCTTCTACCCAGTCTGGATCTCCCCTTCTCTATTTTAAAACCATCACCCTTTGTCCTGTCACAACAGGCCCTGCTAAACAGTCTGTCCCATCTTTCATATTGGCCTCTTTAAGTACTGAAACGTCTCCTTGAAGCCTCCTCCAGACTGGACAAGTCCAACTTTCCCAGCCTTTCTTCCTAGGATAGGTGTTCCAGTACTCTGATCATTTTTGTGGTCTCCTCTGTCCCTTCTCCAACAGGTCCATGTCTCTCCTGTGCTGAAGAATCCAGAGATGGCCCCAGAACTGCAGGGGGGTCTCAGCAGAGGGGAACAGAGGGGCAGAATCTCCTCCTTCCATCTGCTGCCCATGCTGCTGGGGATCAGCCCAGGACACAGATTGCTTCTGGGCTGCTCCCTCCAAAAAGAACTACCCAGGCACTGCTCTTCTGAAAAATAGGTAGTGATACAACAAAGGAGATACATTACTTTCACCTGAAAGGTATCTCTGGTTTCATTCCAGACATAAGGACAAGTGTAACTTAGACCATGTACTGATAGGAAAAATGGGGATTTCCAGAACTCTCAGAAGATATTCCTTCCAGCCACACTGATTTTCTCATCATCTTCTTTCTGCTGACTGATCTTATACTAATTCTTCCTTAATTCCACTCCCAAACATTAGATACTGCCTTAACATTGTCTTGGAAACACCACATGTGTGAAAACATTATTCAGATTTCCTTCAGGTGAAAAAGAAATCAAACCCAAGACTTATCAACAGATCATCTGAGTTGTAAGCACCCAAATCCCATGGAATAGTGGTCCATGGCTTCAGAAAACCCTACTGGAGAGTAATGTTGTCACCAGTAGGCTTCACACTATCAAGGGTTGGATGAACAGACAGAGCAACATTAAATGTAAATTAAGCACCTAGAATGAGTGGAAATGTGGGAAATTTTAATGGATTTTTAGCATGTGAGATTTGTCACAAAGCTTATGGGAAGAGTGCTGCTTTCCCGTGTGAGTGTTTCAGCCTTTAACAAACACAGGCTCTAGTAACTACCAGCTACTGCCAAGAAGAATTGCCTAATGCTTTGGGAAATGACATAGGTTGGCATTCCTTGAGCTAGGCATGCTGGACTCTGAGCAGGCCTCCTCCTTTCTTCTTGAGTGGGTGTCCAGGTTAAGAGGATGTTGGTGATGCAGCATCCATTTTTGCACCAGGCTGGAAGAACAGAGTATATTCAATCCATCCTTGTTTGCAGAGGACTTTGAAGTTATTCCAGTGTATCTGTGTTGCCATTCAACATATAATAATGATTTCATTTAATTCTGAAGGGATTCTGCTAGTTGCAAGAGTTATTACCCCGTGTTAATTGAATATCCATTGATTTCTAAAACAAAGGAAAACACTCAGGCTTGTTGAGATTTTACTGTGATACTCAATGTAACGTGGATCTATTGTATGGTTTCATCCTCTGCAAATTTGCATTTCATAAAGGACAGCTAATATAGAGCAAAAGATAAATTAAGAAAAACAGAATCAGATGGCAAAAGAATCATTGGGAATGACAAAAGGGTGAATTGATGGTTAGCTTGAAATTAGACTGGGCAAAGCTCTCACCACTGCATTCAAAGGCACTTTTGTCATTTAATGTGTGTGGGGCAGTTCCAGTTCCACACCTCTATGCAGGAAACCACATTGTGCTGCTAGTGGGGTGTTTTGGAGACCCTGATAGATTGTTCTACTGTGGAATGAAGCTTATTTCAGTTTCTTACAATGATACAACAGCTTCTTTGTGCAACCTGCAGCTTGGCTCCAAGCTCTCACAGAGCTTTGCATGAGGCTAGCTCATCTGACACATTAAGGGAGTCTCTAGTCCAAGGCAAATAGCCAAGAACAAGTCACTGCCTTATTGAACTTGATTTTCTTCTGTGAGTCTACCCTGTAGAGCTTAATGTACGTAGACTTTCTCTGAGGCCTTTTTTTACACACAAAATTAATATCAAATTGGAGGTCAATGTAAAAATATCATTAGGAACATGGAGTCCTTCTCATGTGATGGATTTTTTCCTTCTTCTTCTTCTCTTTGGCCAATGCCTAATTGCAAATACTAAGAAAAAAATACATTTATTTTTAATCTAACTTGTTTTTGGTTTAGTCCACAAGGGAAACATTGAGGTCTCATGTATTTATACAGCTAAGACATTTTAAAGTGCTATTTGGAACAGTTACTAAGTCTGAGAGTCAAGGCTGGAAAGCATTAGCCCAGAAACTCTGCTTAATATGGACTTGATGATATATGCTATAAAATCAGTGCCTGACAAAAAATATATATAAAAATGGGGAAAAAAAAGAAAGAGCAGAAGAAAAGAAGAAGAAAAAGACCTCTCAGCTCTCCCTAAAACCCCCTTTCAGCTCTCACCTAACTGAATTACAGCTTCAGAATTCTTCCCCCATATTCACCATATGCACAGCTCTTCATCCAAGTGTTGGGTTTCCCATGGTGCTGCCAATCTGGAAAGTAAAATATTAAGCCATGCAAAAAACAATGAGTCCTGCCCATTGATTGTTTATTTTTTTCTCTTGGTTCCTGCCTAGCATGACATCTTCCATCTGAGAAAGCCATTAACACAGGAGAGACAGGCACTGAGTAAGAGCTTTGCTGGAAATGGGACATGTTTGCTTTCTTTGGAAGGTGAAAGTAGTGGAAGAAATAGACTTTGACAATAAGGTGAAACTGAAAAAAAAAAAAAAAATTGGGGGTGGGAGGTGGATTTGTAAAGGAGAAAGCACATGGTTCTTACCACAAAGGCTTCTCCTTGGATTTTCACTTCTACTTGGGTTTTCCTGAATATACACACCCCTGTATCTTAATAGCTGCTTTGAAATACCTCTGTGTAACAGTGTGAGAGCTGAAATCCCCTTCCCACACCGACAATAACCAGGCTAGCTCAGTCTGGAAGCAAATGAAAGCTGTATTTACAAGCAAATCTACAATCTATGATGAAATGCAATGAATATGTACAAACAGACACTATTCACAGCATTTACAAATATGCACAATCAACGGAAAAGCACAACCAAGCTCCCTTTGTTTCCCCCAAGGGGCCTCCCCTCCAGCCGGAAGGAATCCCCCCAGACTCCCCTGGCAGAAGGCAGAGAGTCAAGAAGCAGAGAGTCTGTTAACTTGTCAAGGTCAGTGTGTTATCTTCAGCCAGAAAAGAAGAAGCAGCAGACAGAAGCCCAGCAAGCAAGCTGAGAATCAGACTGCCCCAACTCCCCAACCTTGTTTTGAGTAGAAACTCTTAAACATTTCTATCTCTCCAATGGAAGTGTTTAGAATAATCATTATTTTGCTTTCTTACAGCCAATAGTGACTTATTTACATCCCTTCACCTTCTCTGCTCAAACTTTGTGAAGAAAAATTTAAAAAGACAGTCTTAAAACCATCACACTCTGTCCTGGTAATAATGCTACAGATTCACAGCCTTCAAGCTGTTTTCCATATTGTTTATGTTGCTAAATTTGGCTTTAATGTCAAGTTGAGAGGAATAGACCTGCAGTGAGCAGAAAGCCCCAGAGAGTCTCCTGTGCAGTCAGGTGATGTGCAGCAAGTCCCACACAGCTCTGCCAGAGCACTTCACTCTTGATCTTTCATGCTTTTCCCAATATCCCAATCTAACAGCAGTCCTAGATTTCATATTAGACCAAAATTGCATTGCTTAGACCTTACTGGTGCTGCAAAAAGAAAATGAAATAACACTGCAGACTTCATCTGAGAAGTCTGATTTGCAGGATCTGTACTCACACTTTTCCTCTGCGTTGTGCTCTGCAAATATTTGAGGCAATTGACTTTCACTTCCACGGAACCTGGTAAATTATGAACTTGAAGTGGCCGCATTGAAAAGTCACTTGGGTTATCCTCTTTTTGGAAGCCTTTCAGGAGATGGAAGCCTGGAATAAATTGTGTTTTAGTCAGGACCTGGGCAAGAAGGATTTGAAGAGCTTTTTTCTTACCTTGTGTCAAGAAACATGGTCCCAAAAGAAGGGCTTGAAAGGAAGCTTGTGAGATTGTCTAGACCATGAGCTGGCCACAAAGCAGGATTAATTCAATGGGTGTCTGTCCTTGCAGATGATTATTTAACCTTTTTGTACGTCTCCATCAGTGAATATTCATTTTCTAAACATTTCCACGTGCTCATCTAAATGTTTCTTCCACAACCTCAGGTTGTGCCCTCATCTGTCCAAGTTTATTGAACTAGACATAAACTTTAGGCAGAACTCTGGGGGAATGAATGAGATGTAAAATTCCTCAGCTCAAGATGAACACTGAGAGGACACTTTGTCTCTGTCCTTTAGTCACAATTTTTTGTGTGTGTGTGATGGGTTTTTTTTCCTTTTTCTTCCACTGGGAGGAAAAAAAATATTGTTGGCACAGCAGAATCCTTTCCACTGCAGCTCAGGACATGCCGGTCAGGGAACACAAAGGTAAATCCAGGATTTTGTTTGTTTCCACCCTCATGCTCAATCTGCATTTGTTACAGAGTCAGGACTAGGTTGGACACAGAAAGATAAAAGTGATGTTCTGTCTCTGTGCTGTAGACTACTATCTGAGATAGGCAAGGAGAGAAAGTTAAATACAACTTTTAAACCCAGCCAGCAAACCTCAGGAGGGCTGATTTTCCTCCAGAATGCTCCCAGTTTAAAACTCCCTCAACCTGTTTATCAGACCCTACTTCCTTAGTATTCCTGAATGTGAATTCTGATGTTCTTCCTGACTTGCAAGATTTATAGCTGTCATTTGTGGAGGAGAAATGTTGCTGTGTGATCCATGTGAACCAGACCATCATTTGGATACCAAACAGCATATCCTCCCAGACAATTGTTTGTTATCAGTCAATGTTATTTATCTTTAAAAGGGTAAAAATGCAATTGAGTAAACTTGAATAAGAAAGACATTTGAAGAAATTGCAGTCAAGCCTGTGAACATTTTGCAAGCAAAGAGAGAAAGAAACTGGCTAAGTAAGTCAATTAAATTACTTGTGGCAAATGCCCCTCTCTGTTGGGATCCTTTTCTCAGACCCTTCAGTATTTTGGTAGCATACCTGAAGCATGACCTGAATCAAACTCTGCTACTCCAATTAGAGCTCTTTCTTCAGTGGAGGTTGCCAGTCATAGTCCATTAAGTGGTGCTGCATTGTCAGCGAACGATCATAAGAGAGCAGGCTGATAACATCAACCTCTTTTTCACTTGCAAACAAAGTCAGGTCTTTAGGTGCAGTAGAGGCTGATATATTTGCTCTTTGCCTTGCTTCTTTGTGTCTTCCCACCCACTAAAAAGATATAATTTTCAGGAAGGTGTTTACCACACACAGTAAATCTCTGATTTTCCACCTACTAAAGAAGTGTAGGTAACATCTGATCAGCTCTAGCTTCACCTCCAGAGATGACCCTGCTACACAGGGAGATTCTTGAGGGTAATAACAGATGGAGACTTCCATCTGAACCAGAATAGCTCTAAGGGTTGGAAGACTTGTTGATCTCAGCATGGAACCTCCTACACTGCAAAGCATTCTCCAAGATGCTCACCAGACTAAAGTGTACGTGCCAGAGGCCTCATCCACTGAAATAGCTTCCTGATCTTTCTATGCTTTTGAGTTGAGCATAAGTGCCAGGAATCCCCAGGAAGGAAGGAAGGAAGGAAAGAAGAATATCCTCTTGCTCCTCCATACCCCCTCATATTACAACTCAGCATTCTGCATGGATGCTTTGCTCTAAGACATCCTTGTCCTGCATCTAGAAGATATCCGGAGAGAGTCATGACCTTCTTTCTCCTTTTCAGGAGGCTTTGGATCATTCTGACTCCTGCTTTTTGTGACTAGAAGCTGAAATTTCCAGTATAAGAGTGCATGGTTACTGCAGCAAAGAACAGAACTGTGCAAAGCCTGCTCTAGCGCAGCAGCCTGCAAACATTGGTCCTGAGGACTCAGCATGAGTTGTGAACAAAGTTTGCCTAACTGCATATTGGATGGGGAAGATATGAGTAACTGTATGAGGGAAAAAGTTGAGAAGAAAATGTTGGGAGAGTATGATGCTGGCATTTCTGACCCAAATAGCTGCACACAGAAGGCAGCAGCAGTATTGCTGTAAAGGAGCAAAACACATCTGGCATGGCTTTTACCCAGGCAAGAGAGAAGCTGCTAGGGAAGGAAAAGAGGAAAAGGTGAATCTAGAATCTCAAATACAAAATGAAGAATGAGACCAGGTCACACTGACAGGGTGCACTGCAGGTGCCTTTCTACTTGCCTCCTGCTGATGGTGCTGAGGAGGGAGGAGAGCAGCAGTAAGGCTGCTGTAATCTGCAGGGGTGGTTCGATTTGGTTCATTGAGCTAGTGAACCTCAGAAAGAGTGAATTATGGGCAGTTTTGAGTAAACCACTTCAGGTGAAGAAGGAGGAGGTTGTGACTGATGCCAAGAACTTACTGAGCTGAGGTGAAACGTGTTTGCTTATTTCAATGTAGCGTGACATATAAGCCCTTCTACTTACAAGGTGTTACCTATCATAACCCTAGCACTGGGGCTGCCTTTTCATAGTGCTAAACTGTGATGATGAAGGCTTCAGCCTGATGGAAAGTCTTTTTTTTTTCATTCTCTCTCCCAGCAGGACTTTGTTCCTCATTCTTAGAATGCAAAATCTGGTCAAATGCCATAGTCTGTCTTCACTTCTGTGCAGTCTTTGCATTTACTGCACAAGATGGTTTGTCATGGCTTTCCCAAGTCCTGCTTCTTCCAAAACTATCTGCACCTACCCCTAAACACATTAGCAATCTCCCTGACTCATACAGCTGTGTTTCCCGGGTCCGTCTCCAGTTGCTGAGCCACAGGCAGAGGTAAATCACTCCAGTCAGATCCACACTCAGGCATTCCCAATAGCACTCTTGCAACTGGGAAGGAAACTAACAGAGCTGGGTGGAAAAACATGCCCAGAAAAGGAACCTGCCCTTTCTCTGATTGTGAAAACAAAAAAGCTGTGGATTTGTTTCATCAGCATAACACAAAAACAGCTGACAGTGAGACTTTGAATACCCAGAACAAGGAGCAGAGGGTATTGGTGCAAAGGACGAGTGGTTCACGGAGGCAGAGCTGTCAGCCACCCTAGCAGAGCAGGCTACAACATATACATTCTTACTACAAAGCTACTATTCCCCAAGCAATAAATTTTCCTTCTAGCATGTTGTTTGAAGGCTAAAGACTATAATGTAGGAAGCTTACAAAAGAGAAAAATCTAGCTCTAACTCATGGATGTCCCTACCCAGGGCATTCTGGTTGACCATGATTAGGTAATGAATCCAGTGGGATAAATGCTGAATTCTCAAATTTACTGACTTCTCTTAGCCCATGGGAGAGAAAAGTGTTTCAACACGCTTTAGCAATGAGTCTGAGAAATTAAATTCAGCTCCAGACTGGAGTGCAGAAGTCAAATTCCCTTGGATGCCAACCTCCTGTGCAGATGCAGCTCCTAGCACCACTTTTAGATATAACTTAAAAAAAAAAAAAAAAAAAAGGTACTGAGGCAATTCAGTATTTTTGCCTCTTCAACTAAAACTGCTTTGTCTTTGATGCAAACAGAGGTTCACTTCCTTAAATGCAAACAGTTTACACTATTTATGACAATAACTCAGCTTTCACAAGACACTGATTCACAAGCCTTGGTCAGTGGTCTCCTAATTACATGCTTAAGGCATCTGAGAATTAGAATTCTTCCATCAGCCTCCCAGTATAAGCACAGGCTATAAAGCAATCATCATATTATTTTTTGACAGGAAACATTACTTATGAAAACTGGTAGATTTTTTTTTTTTTTTTAGTCTTTCTTTGAACATGTTGTTTCCTGAGAGGGCTGAACAAGTAGGCAAAAAGATGCTTCAGCATCGTTCATGTGAAGATGTTGTCCCAGGGAAGGCAGTTGTAGTTTGCTGACATATTTGCTTCAGGATAGTTAAGTGGATAAACACAAATTGGGATCTGGTGTATCTCCAGGCCTTTCATCCCTCACTCCTGCCTCACTGATACTTTAGTATTAATTTTCACTGTGTTGATGACCAAGATGTCTGCAGTTTCTAGCAATCATGAAACGTCATGCACCTGCCCAAGCAAAACTCTAACAATGAACAAAGCCTTTGAGTACAGAATAGTGCAGCATGGATTTTCTCTCCCCTACAAAGGCATCTGTAGTAATCATGCACAGAATTAAGCATGTCATAAATTAAGATGGCTATTGGATATCAATGCCTCTGTTAAAAGTGTATCTGTCCCCAAAAGGGGAAAATCTGCTTATTGGACCTCATATGATATTTCCATTGTACTCTGCAGAGCAGCACTGCTGGAACTCATGCATATGATTAAAATCAGCCTCACTGGCAAAGTATTTAATATAAATACAGTATTTCTAAAACCAGAATTGTCCTTGGGGAGGAGAGGGGGAGAGAGAGAAAAAAAAATAAAAAAAAAAAGAGGAAAAAAAGCAGCCAACATTCTCCATAACAGTGAAGGTGAAAGAACTTTTTCTTCATATTTGTTCTGGAGGTTTTGAATATATGAATGTGTGAATGGAGGACAAGAGCCCCTCACAGATTAATCGGAGCTAGAGGTCATGCCATAAGTTATTGGAAAGCTAATTTTTCCTAGGGATATAATGTGGCTTTGGATATGACCTACGGCTTCTCAGTTGTTACCCATGACCCCAAATAATCCAACTTCAGCTTCTTGAAGGCTATTAGGAGTTGAAGGTCATGCCACATGCTTTGACATTTCCAAGGTAAAGTGTTTGGCCAAATTACAGACCACTCAGAAAATCTGGAGAAAATAACCCGGTGAACAAAGAATTTCTTTGTTTTCCATCTAATAAGGTGTGATTTCAGATTGCCCTGTGGTTGATCAAGCCTCTAGCAGGTTCTGCTTCCTTATTTTTTTCTGAAGAGAGGGAAGAAATATTAATTAGCTACTACATATTAGTTTAATTTTTAAAAGTCAGATGTTTATTAAGGAAAACCTGTTACTGTGATCTTTGCTCATAAAAATATCCAGATTTGTGTGGGTTTCTTGTTAATTAAGAAAAAGTTGAGAGATTCATTTTTTTCCACTTTCACAGTAGATGCCTAAACCATAAATGACTAAACCCCTCCATATAATCTAGTTGTGTAAGTTATCCTATAGACTTTGGAGAACTGTCGGTAATTCCAAAGCACAATTCATCACATCTTGATGTGCTTGATGAAAATTTGCCATCAATCAAGATTTAAAAATGCCTGCTTCCCTCCACTGACTCCACCATACATCAACCATGCATGTCTGGATCACATGCAGTTGCCCACACTAGAGTTAGGTGACATGAATCCCTCCCTGGGTTTCTAAAGACAAAGACACATGTCCAGAGGAATCTAATTCAAAGCTTGATGAAATTCCTATTTCCCTCAACTTCTGAGGGAAGTATGGGACAGGAAGGTTGTTAAATGCTCACTTGCTTTCTCTCTTCTGTTAATTGTGTATGTTGTGATTCTCTTTAACAATTTATTTGTAAAGCCACGTTGACCTCTTCTTGGCACTGGCTACCTTAGAGAACTAATAATTTACATAATAATTTCCTTCCTCAAGAACATTGAAGAACATCTGCCTTGAATTCTCATGGTGAATTGCAGTAGCTGGCAACTTTCAAGATTATGAGGGGGGAATTTCAAGATCATAGTTCTGAATTGCTGTAGATCTGAATATGCTAAAGCTGAGTTCAAGCCACCAGTTGAGCCAGGTAAGAGCTGTATTGTGTCAAAGTCCAGTTCTTTGTTTCTGTTGTGAACCCAGAATGATCACATGAGAAGAATGTTGACCAGCAGTTACACTGGTATGCCTGAGGGTCCAGTTTGGAACCTATGCAAACATAAGGATTTGCTATTTTTCAAGGAGCCTTCAGCTAGGTGAGTCTGAACCAGACATTGGGAGTGACTGGAGCATGAGAAAGTAACCAGAACCTATAAACCAGACTTAACCATTTGATATTCTGTTAAACAGAAAGCTGGAAACCCCAAATGTCTTTTCTGAAAACCAAGTTCTCTTAAGGATCTCAGAACTGAATGCAGTCAAAACTAATAAGTTTTCAAAATCTTTAACATCCAAGCCTTTGAATGTTGTTTGCTGTCCACTGGGATTTATCAAACCTACCTTATTTCTTCCACATTCTCCATTCATTTAACTGCTCTTACGCCACTCTCCAAAGGCCCAAGTACTAAGTTTAGTAAAAGCATCAGTTACTTCCATCTATTTCTCCTGAGGGCAAGACCCTTCAAATGCACCACTTTTTTTGGTGAAACTCCACTGTCTGGTAGCTCGAATGCACGTGAGATCAATCTCCATGTGATTTCTGATGAACCCAGACTGGTGAACAGAGATGTGAAACTCTGAGGAACAGGGGGAAAGGGAGGAGTTGAAATGCTGAATGAGTGGCTCATGTTGCCTCATTCTTGCACATTTGTTACCCTCTGATGACTCAGCATCACAAGGAGAACAGTGACTCTGCAGTTCTTGTAAACCCTGTCTAGTAATTCCTTCCACGTATCAAGTGGTGGTGGGTTTTCTTCTAAAGGGGCTAAAACTTATTAGACATCTTACTTTGAAATCTGTTTATGTGCTGCCTACAGTTTGTGGTTTTCTCCTACAAGGTGGAATGACAGAATATACCAAAATGTGGACATCCTTTCTAATGGATGCACTGAAAAAAAAAAAACAAACCAAACCAAAACAAAACAAAAACAAACTCCAAACCTGCAAAAAAAAACCCCTCCAAACCTGCAAAAAAACCTCTCCAAACCTGCAAAAAAACCCCAACCTCCAAACCTGCAAAAAACCCCTCCAAACCTGCAAAAAAACCTCTCCAAACCTGCAAAAAACCCTCCTCCAAACCTGCAAAAAACCCCTCCAAACCTGCAAAAAACCCCTCCAAACCTGCAATAAAACCCTCCAAACCTGCAAAAAAAACCCCTCCAAACCTGCAAAACACCCTCCAAACCTGCAAAATGTAATTCTTTACTTCAAAATGTTTGCAGCAGAAGACAAATTCAACAAGTAGTTAGATAATGATTGGATTTTATGATCTTAAAGATCTATTCCAACCCAAATAATTCCATGATTCTAAGTCATACCATGTTGAGGAGTAGCTTGGTGTTGTGTTGCTGGAAGATTTTTTTTTCCATACAGATTAAAAAAATAAAGAACACTCCTGGGGAAGTCAAGCCTGTTTAAATACATGGGGCAGATCTCACATGACAACTGCTATGGTTTCTTGTAACTCTTGCAATTGCAGAGAGCACAGTCAGCAGAAATGGTGTATGGCCAGAATACACTTACCCTCAGCTTCAGAGTTGAACAACCTCTGAAGTGCAACTTCAGTTGTGCCTTAAGAAACTTTTTTTTTTTTTTTTACTATAATCTTAGTTTTGATCATTGCCAGCAATATGGTCTGTAGGATGTGTCTAATAGAGAGCCTGGAAATGTTGCAGGCTTCCGATGTGAGGTAACTTGGAGGATATTCTTCTGCACATGCATTGCAGTCAACCTTTCTGCCTAACAAAATCTCTCTTCAGAAATATTTCCAAGTTGCTTGAAGTCAAAAGGTTCAATAACAGAACATTCCCTAGAGCAGAGCCAAGTAAAGTACTGAAAGCTCTTCCATCAGCTCCTGATACCACTATTTTCTTGCAGCCTACTTCTCTCTGAAGGACTTGGCATTTTTCTGTTCAAAACTCCTGCTTCCTCATCAACCATCTGAGCACCTTCAGGGAGATATGCCTCTCTTCTTGTAAAATGCTCTCCTATGGGCTTCTAACCAACCAAACTAGGAAACTAAACATAGTCCTTTCATAGAAGGAGAACACATCTGAGCTAATATCATTTTCAGAAAGAAAAAAAAGAAAAAGAGGATTAGTATGAGCTTTTATTTCTGAGGAAAATGAAAAAAAAGAAATAAAAGGTCAGGTCTCTCAAGCAGTGTTAACTAAGATAGGAATAGAAGGTTCATCTGTGCTGATTCCTTAAGTGCTTTTGAAGTTAGTCTCCATTCATTACCAGATTTCCCCTCAGAAGTTGTCCTGTCTTGCCTTGATTGTCAAGTGAAATGGGATATCTAGCAGTTTTGTGTTTCTCCAGATGTGCTTTTGGTATTCAAGGCCTCATTTTGGATTTGAGTCAAAATCCTTGAGCAGTTAGAACAAGGTTGGAAGCTCACAGGAATTTATTTTGCTTAACTAGTCTTATGCTTCTTGTGAGACCCCATCTGGAATGCTGTGTTCAGATATGGGGTCCACAGAGTCAAGAAAAAAAAAGTAATACTGGACCTGCTTGGGCTGGTCCTGAAGAAGCCACAATAATGATCAAGGGTCTGCAACACCTCTCCTGTGAAGAAGGGTTGAGAGAGTTGGGGTTGTTCAGCCTGAAGAAAGGAAGGCTGCAGGGAGACCTTGTGGCCTCTCAGTGCTTGAAGCAGGACTGTAAGAAAAACGGAGAGGTCCTCTGCATCAGGGGTTATAGTGATGGACAAGGAGTAAAAGCTTTAAACTAGAAAGCAGCGGATATAGATTAGATAGCAGGAAGAAGCTCATTACCATGAGGGTGGTGAGGCACTGGAAGAGGTTGCTCAGAGAGACTGTGGATGTCCCATCCCTGGAAGAGTTCAAGTCTAGGTTGGATGTGGCCTTGAGCAATCCCATTTAGCAGGGCATGTCCCTGTCTATGTTAGGGGCACTGGAACAAAGCGATCTTTAAGGCCCCTTGCAACCCAAACCATTCTACGACTCATGGTTACACCAACAGCTATGAGTAAATGGACAGCACTGAGAGAGTTTCAGCTGTGGCAGACTGCAATGCTTCTAACCAAAAGTACAGCTTCTATTAGCACTAAATCTGTAGGGCACGTAGGCATGAACCCAGCAGGATGTCTCTGGTGTCATGGTGCCATTTGGGCCATAACTCAGGGTACAGAGCCACACATACACCAAACATGGCATATCCCTTTGCTGTCCAGTGGGATCCAGCTGCTAAGACCTCAGGCAAGCAGAGGAATCTGAGGGCTCTGTTGGGGAATAAAAAGAATAGTGGGAAAATGCCAAGAGATTATTAGCTTAGCCAAAAATTACACATTCTCACTAGTAATTAAAGTATTTTGCATTGGATGCAGGCTTTGGCAAGTACCACTGACAAAAGATTTCACACATGCATGCGTGCGTGCAAGCACACAAGATCTTTCTCCTTCTCTCTCTCACACACAAACAGAAAGAATGAAATAAGCCATTAAGAAATATTTCTGCATAATGCAATTATTACAGCTGTATAATTGAATGGGGAAACCATTGATCTGTAGTAGAAAGGAAATTGCTCTTTTCATTGTGTTCCTATGAATATGTGAACATTAATCTCAATCTATAATCAACGTTCATTTCAAATCTGATTGCGTGCCACTAAACACCCGTAGCTATGCTAACATTATGTTAATATGGTTCAACATCATAGCTCCCAGCTTCACAGCACAAATATTTTTCTTTGGCAATCAATAGTAATTTCAGCTGAGTGGATGGAAGTCACGTTTTAATGGTAATCTTTCCTCCGAGCCTCCGAGTGGAAACTCGACTGGTACCTTACCACGGCTGCAGTGCGTTGCATGTAATCAGATAAATTAACCTAAAAGAGAGAGAGAGAAAACACAGATCAGAAATAAAAAGCAGCGCCAAGAAGCTTTACATTTTCCTGATAGATTCAAGTGCTCATTACCATGAGAGAGAGAGTGGATTTCAAGAGGGGGAACAGAATTCCCTTGGCTTTGAGCCGTGGCTGTAGAAGCAGCAGGTCACAGAATGCTCGGTACAGATGAGGGATGCCTCTGAGGAGGGGGAATCAAGGTAATCCAGGAGGACTGACCTGGACTCTGCTTTGAGAGCCTGCCTGGCCTCAGGGCACCAGTGTTTGTCCAAGAATAAGGAGTCCAGGTTTTAACACTGGAGTGCACTGAAGGCTTCCTGTGGGACCTCAGAAAATCACTTACTCTTCTTGTGCTTCTCTTCCCTGGTTCTGTAAAAGGACTTAATAGTGTTTCACTCTGCTTTGGAGGTACCAGGGGTGAAGGTTTTGGGGTAATCGGTTACGGGAATGGCAGATACAGAGCTAGGCTGTATTGGCTAGGTCTCTTGGCTTTGCTGTCTTGAACAGGTGAAGCACAGGAACTTTTCTGCTGCTCCAGATTCCTGGAATCGTAGACTGGTTTGAGTTGGAAGGGACATTTAAAGCTCATCTTGTCCAAGCCCACTGCATTCAGCAGGGACATCTTCAACTAGAGCAGGTTGCTCAGAGCCTCATAAAACCTGGCCTGGAATGGTTCCGGGGACAGGTCATCTACCACCTCTCTGGGCAACCTGGGCCAGTGTTTCATCACCTTCAATGTGAAAAATGTTCTCCTTCTTTCTAACCTAACTCTTTTAATTTAAAGCCATCATCAGTGATCACCCTCATAGAGATACTCAGACATAAGAATATAATGACAGGAAAACAACTTCATGGATTTGGACCAAGTTCTGCTTACCCAAATGTCCTCTCTTTTAAAGTGGCCAGATGGCAGAGGCTAAGAAAGCATGGGAGAAATGATCAGACACACCAAGATACCTCCCCCGTAGCAGTCTTCCAGGTTATGGTGGCTCAGGCACTTTTTGAGCTATAAATACTATCTTTACCCACAATAAAGAGGTTTGTTAGTTTGTTTGTTTGTGTTTTAATTTACTTCCTTTTTATTTAATTTTTATTTTAATTGGTGAACATGTATTTCTAAGAAACCCCAAGGGGTACTTTTTATCCAAGATGTTTTCCAACCCCTTTTTCAGCACTTTCAAGCCTTTTGTACCTTCAGCTTCCTCTAGCAAGAACTTCCTCAGCTGTGGTGTGTGCAGGAGTGAAGTGCTTTGAATTCTGCTCATCTTAAGGAAGATTTTTTTCAATAGCAAATATAGACTGTGGGTTGCCTTGGTAGTACTTATTTTGTTTCACATTAATTTTATCCTCTAGCTTGAGGCAGCTTTTAAAGAGCCTGATCTGTAAATCTGTTATCTGTCAATCTGTTTTTCTTTTGAAGTCAGGTCCCTCCTAGGTTCTTCAACAGATTTAGGTGTCTTGACTTGTGTACCCCAAAAGATTCTCCAAGCAATGAGTCACTCAGAAAATCTTATCTGTGTTATTTCACTTAGTGCTGGATAACTTCCCAGTGTCCCATTAAGTCAGGATTACCTCCAAAGGTGTTCTCTATGGGAGGCAATCTTCTCAGTTGTTACTCCAGGGTTCTCCTGCCCAGGGTCTGACAGAGGTCCTTGGAACTTTGCTCCAGCCCAAAAAACCTCCTTGATTTAGTGGACATATTTTAAGGGAATGGGGTGGTTTAGAATAGCTCCCATGACTAATTTTGCAGATCTTCACAGGAGTTTTTCCTCTTTTCTCTTTCCCCAAAAGGTATTGGCAGTAACCTGTTCAGATTTACCAGCGAAGAAACCAGTAGCAGCAAGTCAAGCTCTGAAATGTGCACAGGTTCCACACGAACAACTTTCGTTTGTGAGAGTATCAATTTTCCCTGCTTTAGGCCAAATCAGAAATCCCTCAAGCTAGTTCCTCCTTGCAAAGCAAGCATTTTGACTTTTCACTGTGAATAAAACAAGACATTCTTAATCATGTCAACTTTACTGTCCTTAGTCAAAGTTTGCTTAGTTCTATTTCACGGCCATTCCCAGGTCCCTCATTTTACACCCCCTGATTTTTCTAGGTAAGAATAGTATAACCCCTTGGTAAGCTGGCAGTATTAAGGTGTCCAGCCAGATGGTGGCTGATTCAATAGTCCTTTTCCACTGCCTGGCTGGAAAGTGTGTTGGAATATGGGACTTTTAAATCCATCTTTGAGAACTTGGGTATTTCTAAGATAGGTCCTTAAAAACAATGTTATTTCAAAATTAACAGGACACACTTGCATGTGCATAAGGAGTGAGGCTGAAGCAAAAAGCAGTCCCTTTCCTCCCCTAAGCTGAGCCAGAGTTTCAGCTGGCCTCTGGCTTTCCCCAACATCAGGAAGCTGAAAATGTGCTTAAGTGCCAACTCTCTCCCTTCTCCTATTTGATTTCCTTGCCCAAGTCACCGTGGACCTGACCTCAGGACCTCTTGGCTCTAAAAATGGATATTGCGCTGCCCAAGTGGGTCTGGTGAAGTGCAGAATTGGAAATGCAGTGTTTGTAGTTGTAATGATTTGCAGAACAGGTGGGTCTTTAGAAACTGGAAAAATTGGCTGCCATCACCTTAGTGTCTTCTCTATGGGGTCCAAAGAAAAGAGCCAATGTCTCCTACTGGCTGAAGATTATTCATGTTTTCTAACTAATGGGCTGAATTCCTGCTGATGTAAACGGGACTGGCTTTGCTTGAAATGAATAGAGCTGAGCTGTTCCACAGGCTGGCTTAAGATTTCTCCCATTGTCTTTGAGCATGGGCAGAATAAAAAATGTAGCATTGCAATTAAAGTCCCTTGTATCCTGTGGATGATAATCCATGCCATTCCTTGCCCCTTTGGAGCCAAGCAAAGTTGTCTCAAGATTATGAGCCTGGGAAGTTTAGAGCAATTTTGACTGGATCAGAGGTTATAGCCTCTGCTTTTTAACATTCTGCTTTTATTTGCAGGCTATGAAGTGTAATAGTTCACCATTTTGGTTTAAGTATCACAATAAAAGTCAGTGAGATGGAACAGGCAATAAGCAGCCTTTTTACATCAGTGCTGCTGAGACGGAGTGCTTAAGTCTTCATTAACCTACAGAGGAAGGAGTTGCAGGAAAGACACTTGAAATAAAACACCAGGGATGAGGCTTGGATCTCTTCTGGATCTGCACAGGCATTAAAACCATCACCCCTTGTCCTGTCACAACAGACCCTGCTAAAAAGTCTGTCCCCATCTTTCTTATAAGCCCATTTTAAATACTGGAAAGCCTCAGTAAGGTGTACTTGAAGCCATCTCTTCTCCAGGCTGAACAACCTCAATTCTCTCAGCCTATCCTCACAGAAGAGAACTTCCAGCCTTCAATTCACCTTCATGGCCACCTCCAGACCCACTCCAACAGGTCCATGTCTTTTTTGCAATTTATCTTCTCTCTTCTGGGGTATAGTTGATGGTGCCCTATGTTAGACTTTGGACCTCATTTTATGAAGGAGAAAGCACACTTTGCCAGCATCCCAAAACTGGGAGAGCCCAGCTTGGATGAAGGCATTGCTGTTTACCATCCTCCTGAACCCTGCCTTCTCCCTGGTCCCAAAAGTGCAGCATCCCAGCCTTAGACCTTACACAACATGCTTTTTTTGCTGCTTCTTAACAAAGTCTGTTACTCTATTTACTTTTCAGTATAGTGAAGATTGTTTGCCTTGCCTGGGGGAAACACAAAGTAGAAATGCTGAAAATTTACTGTTTTGGGTTATTGCTTAAAACTGATTTTGCTGTTCAGGGGCAGAACTTACAGTGCCATGCATGTGTCTCCTCCTTGTCCTGGGTTTTGCAATGTATGAGTACTTCCAATATCTTTTGCAATCTCTACAGTATCTGTCTGCTGGGCTTCTGTCTGAAACCCAGGACAACCAAGACAAATGTTCCAAAACAGATTCTCTGCCTGTGTTTGTGATTCACTTTCCCCCCAATCTCACCCTAAATTTGCCCTTTTCCCAGACAAATCAAACACCTCCTTCTGAATGCTGAACAGAGAATGGTAACTGTAGTTTTGTTTCCTAAGATCAAACTAGGAAGAAGCAATTAACACAAGGAAAACATCTCTCTTAAAATAGATGGATCTACCTGTCTACCTCAGTTATTTTACTGCAGGAAAACACAAAGGGATTAGGCAACTGCAGGGTGAGAGTCAGGGTTTAGAGTCTTTTCACTTTCCAGCTTTGTTACATGCTTCATAAGTCACTTACTTACATGAGGAAATTCAAAGACATCTACTTGTTGATTTCCAGTCCTCATTTTCTGTGGCATTATACAGAAAAGGGCTGGTTGGAAGGAATTTTGCTTTCAACTGAAATTAGATATAGCAGTCACAAAATCACAGAATTGTCAGGATTGGAAGGGACCCCAAGGATCATCTAGTTCCAATCCCCCTACCTTCTGGAGTGCATCTGTTTTGTCAGTCTGTGTTGCTAATTGAAGATTTGCACCTAGGTGTAAATGAAGCAGAAGCAATGTATTCACATCAGTGTATGTGAACCTGGCTGCTTTCCTACACACTCTGATCATGATGGATGGATGGATGGATGGATGGATGGATGGATGGATGGATGGATGGATGGATGGATGGATACTCAAATCATGGCTTCAAGTCCCTCATCTTATGCAGGGACAAAAAAGTCCTTGATGTGAAGATGATTAGGGGACTAGAACACCTCTCTTAGGAAGAAAGGCTGAGGGACTTGGAACTTTTTAATTTGGAGAATACTTCTTTGCTCTGAGGGTTGTAGAGCAATGGTGGTGGAGTCTCCATCTCTGGTGGCATTCAAAATCTGCCTTGATGCCATTCTGGGCCACCTGCTTTAGGAAAACCTTCTCTGGTAGGGGATTTGGACTAGATGACCTCAAGAGGTCTCCTCCAACCCCTATCATTATGTGATTCTATGATTTGCATGACAGAAGACATATAATAATGCTAAGCAAGAGTCAGGATAAGTACTTGAAAGCTTTTTCATGCTACCACTGTGAATATAATATAAGTAACAAAGATAAATGGATGGTTAGTGAAAAGTAATAAAGTAAACAGAGGTAGATAGGTAAGTGCTTCATCAAGGCCAGCTGTTTCTTCAGTGAGCTTTCCTGGTGCTCTAAGCAGGTTGTGTGTGATTTTAGTGGCTACTAAAATTCATGTGAGAAACTGAACAAATCACAAAAATCTTACCCAATATTGTATTTATAGTTTTAGGAGTCTCAATCCCTGTTTGTCCTTGCCCTGAGAGGCAAGGGTGTGCTAAAGCTGTGCTAGACTCTGCATGATTGTGAGCACAGACTAAGTGAAGCCAGAGAGTGACTCAGTGTAAATCTCATCCACTACTTGGAGATAACATCTAAAATAAAAGTGGAGATTTTTTCCCTCTTTCTCCATGGCCACACTTGTCCTATGAGAAAGGGCTGCCTGTGTATTTAAATGTTGATGAACTCTTAAATAAAGAATCAAAATAAAGGGGAAAAAAATAGTCCCCAGAAGTGTGTGACCAGAGAGGTGTTCTCTGCCTTTGTCCTGATTTTTTTTTTTTCCCTTTCAAACAGCTGTATATCTTCATGATGTCACTCCTTGTCCACTGGCTCTGCTAGAGGCAAGTGAACAGGAACATGCACATACATTCAACCTTAGAGAGAGAGAAAAATGCTGAAATAATCCTTGTCTACACCCCAGCCCCTGTGTACTCTTATCCTCCTCCATGCAGCCACACCAGTGCCAAGACATGCCAACATGTGCAGAGGTTTTATCTGAAACCTTTTTAGGTCCCTGCTGTTTGTTTGCAGGACTTAAGCAAGTGAGACTTTTACAATGGGCTGATCAAGGATTAATAGACACCTCCTGTTATTCCCATCTCAGTTTTCTAAATAGCAGCATCTATTTCTACCCATCAAGCTTTCGAAAGGGAACATTGGTTCTTTCAGAATACTTTTTAGTTCCC
Source organism: Indicator indicator (assembly GCF_027791375.1). Lineage (NCBI taxonomy): Eukaryota > Metazoa > Chordata > Aves > Piciformes > Indicatoridae > Indicator > Indicator indicator. The sequence continues at coordinate 5,033,463 of NC_072033.1, forward strand.
TCTCTTTTTTTCTCCAGCTGAAAAAGGATAAAATCCTGAAGAAGTGTGCAGCAATACCAAATTGGTACCATCCAGCTTGTTCCAGGGAGTCCTCCTGTAGATGTGATGGCACATCACATCCACTCAGAGTCTGAGCAGCATCACTGAGATGTTGCATTTGTCCTACCCAGGGACATGGCTGGGATCCCCACATGCTCCTCTGCTCTCAGGGGCATTGTCTGTGCAAATCTGAGGCAAACAGTGCAGGAATGACGTGTCTGGTACAAACCACATCTGTAGCTGCAAGAATCAGAATGCAAACAGACACAAACAGCAACTGAATGAACCTTTAAATTCCTCAAGACCTGAGACTCTAGGGGATTGGGTCTGTGCCACTTTGCTGTTTGTTTTTGTGACAAGGTTGCTTTTTCTCTGTGTCAAAGGGATTTTTATCTTTGCCTTTTAAAGAAGTGGAACTTCAAATACTAGTAGGACATTGTCTTTAACCCTATTTAATTTCTCTATATGAGAGGCAGCATGTCATACAGAGATTCAAAAGGGCTTAGGAACCAGTATTTTTTCATCATATTAGAGATCTACAGGCTTTCAAGGCCTCACCTAAATACTTGCTTAGCCAGAAATTCTAAAGCTACTTCGGTGTTTTGGCATTTAGCACCTGGGGATCTGGTGGCTGAGTCTCAGATGTAGATTTGAACACAAGCAGGACTGATAAAGGGGTGATCCAATGGTCTATAATGTAGTGATAGAGAAATGAAAGATCCCTTACAAGTTGCTGAGTACCTTGTGTACATTTTAGTCACCAGTTAGATGATCTGAACAGTAAGCAGAGCCAGAATACCCTTATTATTGCTCTCTGAGAGAGCTCCTGTGCCTTTAACCGTGTGTGACAGTTCCTTAGCCACCATGCCCCTCAACAGGGCTTCATTTTCTACCCCTGGGACTTCAGTCAGAGTAATTGTCCCCAGTAATAATCAATAAATCCAAATTATCTTGAATAAAGTCAGATTTATTTAGCACACAGTAACAAATGGAAAAGCAGAAAGAAAATCCATGTAAATACAATTTGAAGAGAACAGTTTTGTCTGAGCCTATAGACCACATGGTAAGCACTCCAGCTGGCCAGGATGCTTTATAACATTCTGTAGAGACTCAACCATTAACTCTTTGTATTTAGGAAAGTAGATTTCTGACCTGGGAACACTGCAGGCTGCATAGGACCTTCTCTTCTGAAAGACCTTCTGTTAAAAACAATTACTTAGCTCTCTACCTTATTAACCTGCCTAGGAAGCAAAAAGTACTGAAGATGGATGCAGATTTCAATGGAAAATGTTTTTGGATAATGCCACTCTGGAACTTCTCATGGAAATACTTTAAAGATTTTTAATTCCCTCAGATGAAAGGCTATCAGAATATTCTCTGGAATCATCTATTGGCACCTCAGCTTTCGGACTTTAGTGGCACAGGGATCAGATTCCTGTAAAACAATTTTTTTACATCAGAATTCCTGCCCATAGCTTAGAAAATAAAATGTCATTCCTGTTTTTCCACAAACTGGTTTCTATTTGCCTGTTCCTAGAAGACAAGTTTTCAGAGGCTGTGATTTCAAAATGTCATTTTCCTGGGACAGCTGCCTTCCAGCGCTTCTTCTCTGTGGTGATAGAAATTTCTCCTAGTAGAACCCTGCTGAGGCTCTCTTTCTCCAGCTGGATAAAAGTTTACACCTACAATTTGTCTGTCCTGTTTGAACTTTGTCTCCCTCAGCCAACACACAATCATAGCAATGCAAATGGGATTGCTCTACCCCTGGGCCACCCCTTCAGTTGCTCTTCCCCCTGACTCTCCCTTTATTTAGCTGTATGTGATTCTTCTCTACCAAGTGCACTGAGATCCTCCATCATTCAGAAATCAAAGGGGTTGCAGTGGGAGGTTTTGATGCATTTATACTTCTATGGATTGGGAATTCAGAGCCTAATTTTCAAGGCTTTCCAAGTAAGATAGCAGTCCTGTGATGCTACCCTATGTATAACCTCTGCTGGGGTCCTCATGTTCAGCTGCTATGTTAGATGGCTTTGAATTTCAACGGCTACTTAGTTTAAAAAGGAGGCTCCAAACTTTGGTAGTTTAAGTGTGATTCATTTTGTTTGTTTGCTTGCTTGTTGTTGTTGTGATTTTTGTTTGTTTCTTTTTGTTGTAGTCTACTGTAGTGTTCAAGCAAGTAATTCCATGAACTTTGGGAAACTGTTTTAATTTTATATGCTTGTGCCTTCAAGTTGAGGTCCCATGTGGATTCTGCACTGAGGTATCAGTGCACACTGCAGCCTTTCCCTTTCCTCTGAAAACTTTTAGGGCCTTAATAACTTTGAGAATCATTCCTCTGCCAACTGCAGTTAAAATTAGCCAACTGTTTCAAAAGTTTAATGTGCTTGTGCATATGCCCGGAGCACGAGTGTGTAAACCTTATCCCCTCAGAGAATGCAGCTAAAAGGAAATTGGTCACTAAAACTAAAATTGATAAAAGCATTCAGCTTTTTTTTTTTTTTTAACAGAGCAAATCAAGGCTGTTCTTATCTCTTTTGCAAAAAATAAAACTCACAGTGACCCACATCCTCATATTTGCTTGTGTCACTGAATGCAAGATTGTGATAAGTGAAGAAGTATGCAGTGGTGAAGTATAGCCTGAAATAGCTGCGGATGCAGAGAATTCCTCCTCTGGAAACCTTGTTTGACCAGATCATTGTGCAGCTCTTAGTGTGTGTGTGTGTTTAGAATTTGTGGGCAGCTTTTAGCATGCACACAATTCTCTACAGAGACATTCCTTCTCACGCCTGACCTCCGTTTTACACGATTTTAAGCTGTTTTCCTCTTAACGTGAAGCTATTCCCAGTGCATTTCAACAACATATTTAGCATGCCATTAATTTTTTTTTTTTTTTTTTTTTTTTTTTTTTTTTTTTTTTTGCTTTCAAATCTCATTCCATCTGATAGCCTGGCAGCTCTGACTGTAACTAGCTTCCTTCTCATTACCAGTCCTTTAAAAGAGAGGAAGAAGACATCTTCAGGATTTCATTACCTTTCTTCTTTTCCATTGTGAATTTCCTACTTTGTCAAAAAAAATAAACCCTGTGGAGAGCGTTATTCACAGTACACATCCCACTGACAGAGAGAGATAATAAACCCATGATGCTCAAATTGAATCAAATGCTGTCATTGTGTTGCAGATAATTGAACATATTTTTAGAGTCCTCCTCTCTGGAGTTATTTTGTTTTTCTGTTGAGTCATCCTCTGTGAAGGTTTCTTTTAATTTGGGAGCTGGGGGAGCAGTTGGCTGCAGCAGTGATCCTAAAGCCAGAGCAAATGACTGAACCCAAAGGTATGCAGAATATGACCATTATTTTCCAGAAATTGATCTTCCCTCACTGCCTACATCAGTCTTGTAGATTCAGCAGAATGACAGTTGAGGCTATGGATCAAAGCCCATTAACTTCTTAGAGAGGGGCTTCAGCAAGTGTTTCATTTCAAAGACGGTGAGGCTCTACACCAGAATGTGCACAAAGCTCTGCTGAGCAAGACTGGGCTTAAGACAAGACTGGGCTTAAGACTGGACCTCAGATTTTCACAGTTTGCATTACTTCTTCTTTTTTTTTTTTATCAACCTGTTCATCTCTCATGCTTCAGCCTTGCTCATTTAGTCCCCCAATGGCTGCTAACAGCTCAATTTCTGGTACAACAAGCAGGCCAGTGTTACCAGAAAGGGCTAATGCAGCCTTACCTGCTTTTCTTAGCTTTTACCAAGTTGTTGCAGGGAAGATCTGATCCCACCCCCATGTTCTGCTATGTTTTAGTATCATCAGAAACTTTAACAATCAGCTCTGTTTCTTGTTTTTCCTTCCTCAAGAAGAGGTGCAGTTTGTCTTGTTGGCTCCTTTCCCACCTTTTAATAGAGTGGCCTCTGGAAGTGGAGTCAGGAGCGAAGGCTCATCGTACCAGGCACAGCTGAGATCTGTTCAGTTATATATCTTCCACAGGGGAAATTGATTCATTGGAATCAAATTTGTCAGAGTGAAAGGGTGAGTCTCAGCTGAATTTTTTTTTTTCTTTAGGTGTTTCACAAGGATTGGCTTTAATTGCCAAAACCTCCCTTCTGTCTTATCTTTTAAATGAATAGAGTCTCGGTTTTGTTCCAAAGTGATTCTTTGCATTTTAAAAATTGCCCTTTGATTTGAGTAGAAGATTTTACTTGTTCATTTGCCAGATCCTGCATTAGGGGACACTTCTCTTTGCATAAGCATTTGAAGAGAGTTGTTTTTATATTGTCATCCTAGTTTTGGATAGGAAAATATGTCAAAGCTCAAACTCTGATGGCATGGAAAACACTTTCCTTCCACTTCACTTTTTTGAATAACTGCCTCTGTTGAAATACTATTCTGCTTCCTTTTCTTTCTCCTAGTACCCATCAATAATTCATTACATTGTTAGGAAATGGATAAAGCTGGAATAAATCATTTACTATAGTATTTTCCAAATTCGTATCAATGTGAGCTTGAGTGTGTGTGATACAGAAGGTGATTACCATTTTCATCAAATAAAGGAAGAAGATGAACCGCACAAAATACTCAATAACTGATATATCCTTGGAAATGCAGCTTTCTGCCTCCCTGGACATGGCACAACCCAAATCAGTAGAAATCATAAACATACAGACCCAAACACTGTTTGATGAGCTGCATATGACTGGCTTGGGAATTTCTGGAGGATGTAAAGATTGTCTAGAAATGATAGATGCTTTTTTTCCTGAAATATTAAGTGCAGTCTCTGACACTGTACATTATCATCTAAAGCCATCCTCTTTCTGCCTCTCACACCCTTCAACTCACAAATATAGAATCACCGAATCATAGAATCAGCGAGGCTGGAAGAGACCTCCAAGATCATCCAGTCCAATGCATCATCCAGCCCTATCCACTCAACTAGACCATGGCACCAAGTGCCTCATCCAGGCTTTTCTTGAACATCTCCAGGGATGGCGACTCCACCACCTCCCTGGGCAGCCCAATCCAATGGGCAATCTCTCTCTCTGGGAAGAACTTCCTCCTAATACCCAGCCTATACTTCCCCTGGCACAACTTGAGACTGTGTCCCCTTGTTCTGCTGCTGGGAGAAGAGACCAACCCCTACCTGTCTACAATCTCCCGTCAGGTAGTTGTAGACAGCAATGAGGTCACCCTTGAGCCTCCTCTTCTCCAGGCTAAACACCCCCAGCTCCCTCAGCCTCTCCTCATAGGGCTTATGTTCCAGGCCCCTCACCAGCTTCGTCACCCTTCTCTGGACACGTTCCAGTACGGAACAGTTCTTTTAATAAAGCTCCTGGCTGGATCCCCAGCATGGAATTGCACCTCTTTAAGTCCAACAGTCAGCAATGTTAATCAGCTAAATAAAAACTGTGCACGTGCTGCAAGGGTTTGCTGACGGGGAAATGCAGGCTGAAACAGTTTGCAACCTGTGGAGACTTAAGCTGGGACCTGAACAGGAAAACCTCTGCAATATCCCCTCTCCCAGCTGATTTTCCTACCTTTCAGTCTTGATGAAGGAAGACTGCAAGGTCTACCAAACATGCAGGCTCTGCCCATAAAACTGACCAGTCTGCATACAGTTATTTCTCAGGGATATCACCAGGACAGGGAACAACGTGGGATGGGTGGGCATTTAGGCATTGCAGAGGGAGGAAAACTGAGCCTGGCTAGTTAACTCGAGGTCAAATTTAATTGCTGCAAAGTAGGACTAAGGGGAGTAGTTAGCTTCTCTACTGGAGCTATCAGAAAAGCAGCCACTGACTCAGCTCATTTAAAACTACCCTAGGCCCATGTGGGCTGTAGGGCAGACATGCTCACTTTAGAACACTTTGGCCATGGAAGTCCATTCCTGCTTGATTTATAGGAATGTGGAACAGGTAGTTGTGCGACAATCCAAATCGTATTCCTTCCATGTTCTCTCTCCAGCTCATACATTATGCTAATGGTATTAATAAGGATTAATGTAGGCTTGAAGGAATTAGGAAGGCATCCCGTGTGTCAGCCCTTCAGCAAAGCCCTGCCTTGCATTTATCATGCCTGCAAACCTTCACCTAAACAAATTACTACAGAAAAAAAAAATAAAATAAAAAGCAAACAAACCCAAAATCCCTTCTGCAAGTTCAGAGCTGGTGGAAGAAGGGTTCTCAAGCTGAGAGGACCCCAAACTGAAGCAAAGGGAGGGGCAGCTCAGCGCTGCTCCAGGGACTAACACTGTTTGAGTGGAGCTGGCAGGGCTGGCTGTGCCCCGGTGCCAGCGCCGTGCTCTGACGTCTGATCCAGCTGGCAAAGGGAGCTGCAGGAACGCTGCCTTTCTCACTCAGCAGATCTGCTCTTAATTACCTGTCTGTAAATCAGGATTCATTTCAGAAGTCTGTGGAGCTGGACAACGTGTAGGCTACTGTACCTGCAAGCTGAATTTCTCCTCTGTGTGTATGCTCATGTTTCATCTGCTGTTGCAATCACCTTTTCTTTCGAATTCTACATTTTGCTTCACAATTTATGACTAAAATAGTCTTGAGACAGTAAGTTGGGTTCAAGTACAACTGGTACCACAAACAAGTTGGTTTTGGCTGTAGCAGAAGAGCAAAGACACCAGCTCCCAGCTGCAGCATGGGGCCAGATGCTGCTCTGCAGTCTCTGGTGCTGAGGTACCACAGTGAGTAGGAGTGCAACAGAGTGGCATTCTGCATAGATGAGAGAGACACGTGGGGACACTTCTTCTGAGTGGAAATAAACCCCAAACAATATATAGACATTTTTAAAGGCCCTTGACAAGGTTGAGCTCTAGATGTTAGCAATCGCTAGTCCAAGTTTCGGCTCCTGAGAGGGAAGCTTTTGGTACCTTCATCATTAAGCAGAATATGCCAGTCTGTCAAAGACAGAAGAGCTCAGGGTAGAGAAGAGCAAGGTCTAAGTCCTCATCTTTGGGTTCTAATTGTAGTTGTATGGTGTTAAAAACATCATCCTCCATGAAACAAGGTCAATGCAATAGTAGCAGCCTGGCTGCAGAACACTCCCATATGCCCAGCTATTAATCATCCCATTTCACAAGTTGTACCAACCAGCTTAACTCTGGAAATATCATTAAGAAGTAGCTAAGTGTTAAATTACCAGGAATTTCCAGAATAAGGAGGCAAAGGGAAGAAGAATGAAAAGAGCAACCTTCTTTTTAAAAAGGAACACCTTTTTTTTTTTTTTTTTTTTTTTTTTTTTTTTTTTTTTGTACTCCAGCCAGATGAAATTAGGGCAATTGTTCACTTGCAAATGCTAAGGAGATTAATGAGGTCCAGAGGCAGAGCCATGAGAAAATAGAAATGTAAAAAAAGCAAAGTTCCCAAAAATACAACCACCACGATACCATAGGGATGGATCAGTTTGAATGTTTCATCTCACAGCCTGGCTGGGCAGGCTGCCTCAAGTTCTTAGCTTATTAAAAACCTGAACCCTTTGCTTTTCACCCTCCTAGGCCAACCCCTGCACAAACACTCACAGACTTGCCTGTTTCTACCTAAAGAGCCATGGGTCCCAGCTCGGCCAAATGTTTCAGAACACACTTGAACTCATCTAAATGTTTCAGGCTGTTATATTTGCATTTCTTTGGTGAGCTCACTTTGAATTAACTCGTGTAGCATTAACACTGTTTTCTCAGTTTTATGAAAGAGAGAGCAGTGGGAGGCTGCAGTGATTAAACTGGGGACTCAGATGTAGATCTGGGCTTCGTGACTTGGAGCACTTCACTGAGGTATGCTGTGAACCACACAGAATACATAGGGACTCTTAACTCATCCTACTGCAAACACAGGCTCTTTGGTTAGATGCTTACAATTGATTAATGATCTTAAAGATCTTTTCTGAACTAAAAGATTCTAAGATTCTCTAACTCTACGACTTGCCAAGGTTGCATCCTCAAAGTTTATTCCTGCCTGTGTTGGAAAGCATAGAGAGCGTTCAGCTGCACATCACATTTCTGCCTCCCAAGGTGTAACATGAGGATAAAAAGCTGTCTTGCAAATGACTTGTGTCACACTCTTGCTTGCAAAGTGCTCTCACAGCAGCAGAGATGATATGCAAAAGTAAACAGCAGTGATACACCTGCTCATGGTTACCCATCAGGAAAAGCATGAGAGATCTATAACCTGTATACTTGTACGCACATCACAGTGTGAAATGTTAGGAGGCAATTCCTGCCCACTTGAAGTTGCCAGACACTTAGAAGGCTGTTCTGTCAAGCCACTGGTACAAGAATATGTGCAGAAGAGTTGTACACAGGCTGTGGGTCCCTCTCTCCCAGTGACCTATGGTCCATATAGCTCCTTAGTCTCAAAGGAATAGGGAGAAGGACTTAGGAAATACTAAATTTATTTTTATGGCTTGTATCCTTTGGGTGATGTTTTGACCAACTCTTATTTTTGGAGCAAATCCAAGATGAGCTTTATGAGAGCAGGAAACACTGTTTAAAAGCATTGCTTTAAACCATTACAAGTGATCTGAACATTGCTGTGGTAACAAAGCCTTGAAAACTCATGGGGCAGTTACTGAAAAGAAATCCAATACTCTGTGCATGGGCCAGTTAAATTTAAAGTAGCTTAAATGACTCTTGTGCTTTACCTGCTGTTGCTGCCACACACAGATCTTGTCACTTTAAATCTTCATTTGGCAATTTTCTGTTCCATAACTGTAGGGTATATACTTGGATCCACACAAGTATAATATTCTGACAGCTGTTTCCTTTGCTAGCAGTTTATTTAAGCACATTATTTGGTGCAATTTAGACCTCATTCAGAACTGCTTCAAAAACTTAAAAAGATTCATTTCTCTCCCTCCTGCTTGTCTGTCTGTCTGATACCACTCCAGTTATCTGAGCTCCCAGTTCAGAGTATCATTTCAGCCAGAGTTAATCAAATTCAAAGAGGAAAGGCATATGCTTTCGGGCTAGATTTAACCTTTATATGGGTGCCAGAAAATCTTTGGACATGGAAAGAAATTTGAAGAAAATGCTTCTATTGAGAATAGCAGGAATGTATCACTTTCATTTATAAGGGCTGCTCCAGAACTTGGATTATATGGAGCAAATTAACTGATTTGAATGACATGTGATTTGGGTTTAAGATTCTATGGGAAATTCTTTTATTTTGTTCACTAGCCCCTGGAGCTCAGAGACATGCTTTCAGAGCTGCAGATATCCTCAAGTACCTGACTCCTCTTGAAAACAGTGAGGATTCAGTTCCTCAGCACAGGGAGCGAGGAGATTATATGGAGAGAGAAGTGATTTTACAGGAGCAGATGGAAAGAGGGGTGTTATCTACAAGGCACTGCAGAGGTTTCTGTGATGGAAGAGATGGCAGAGGTGTCCATTGCCTCACTGTATTTTCTGCCCATGTACTAGGAGGCAGCAGAGTTCCTAATGCTGGCTCCTGAGAGGATACAGCACCCAAAAGTGGAGAAGGCAAAGCTAGTTTCAGGTGAGTATCATAGATACATGTGTCATTTGATGACCTGCACTGGAGATGGGTCAAAGAAAGAGCCAGCTCAGTCTGGACTCTTGCCCAAAGTTTCCTAAGGCCCAAATTCATTTGCTGTTTGAGCTTCTTTGCTGTGCTGGCATCAGGCAAGAGCTTTTGGAAGTGGTGGGTGGCAGGACCTCATGGCAATGAAACCATTCTGCAAACTGTGCTGATGGAGGACAACACCATACCTCCACTGCCCCAATCTCAGAGCACTAAATGAAACAAAGAAATCCAGGTCTGTGCCTTGAAATCAGACTTTCCAACCAGGTTCCTGCACATGGACAGAAAAGAGAAGCTGTGTGTCTCACCACGCATCCAGCCCTCCTGCCCCGCTGACCCAGCTGGCTGCACCGCCTGTGCCAGCCCTCCTGCCCAAACCTGCGTGTGCCTCAGGAGGGGCTGACATCAGGCTGACTAATGTGGCTCAGCAGCCAGAGATAGCAATCTCCCAGAAGTAATTAAATTAACCAGATTTACGCAGGCATCCACCACATACTTTGGATTTTCCAGAGGGCTGCCAAGATGTGGGGATGAGCTACGTGGCTAGAAGGACTGGAAGGGGGACAGGAGGGTGTAGGTGGCCATCCTGAGCAGGGCATGGATGAAATGTCTCTGTCTGCTGCCTCAAAGCCATGTCTGCCTCTGCCTGGTGGCTGGCAAAGGGCTGTGGTGTTTGGGGAGGGGCCCTGCCCTGCTGCAAATCTCTAGACAGTCTTGGACTGGCAAACAGGTCTTTCCAGGTTAGGGCTGCTCCTACCCTCCCTGTGCTATCAGGGTGCATCTGATGTGGGAACTCTTCCTGAGTTATAAACTAATTTGTAGCGGGCAGCAGAGTGTTTGGTGGTTAGAGGAGGGAGGGAAGGGAGGCATCCCTATGTCCACCAGCTGATCCGGATGTTTCAGCTGGCTGTCACAGCTCAAGCCTGGCAGATTAAACCAGCTGATCTGCTGCTACTATCTGAAGCAGCTCATTTTAAAGTGAGTTTAAGTAGATCTAATCTCCAGTTCAGTCACAATCCACCGTGTGTGCTCAGTCATTTATTCAGTGCCATGTCTTGCTCTTTGTAATAATTTAACCAGAGCCACTTGCCATAGGGAGACTAATTGCCTGGATGAGGTGTGTGAGATTTAGCCAATGCTTCAAGTATCTGGGCAAGTCATTTTAAAAGCTTGATGACTCACTTTATCCATCTGTGTAATGGGACATTCCCTTTGTCTCAGTGCTGTTGAAAGGCATAATGAGATCTAGCAGAGACTTTGGGCTGCGGATATTCAGCGTCTCTTAGGGCTTGGTCATTAGGTCTTGATGAAGTCAACCTTGCTCATGAAAGGAGAGGCAGAAACCTTCAAGAGTCCAGCAGGACTGCTCAGATGAGGAAGTGCTTTCAGCTGGAGAATTTCCTCTGTGAAGTGCTTTGATGATCTTTGGAGAGAAGCAGCTGTAACATGAAAATTCTTGCCCTTGCCTATTTTAATGAAATATAACCAGGTTTGTTTTAGTAGGTTTTGCTTCAAAATGTTCTTTTGTGTCTGAAAAACAACCAAAGTGATTTTGTCAGCTTTGCTTGTGAGATAGCAAAAGTACTGCATTTGAAAAGGAGCTGCAAAGGAGCAGTTTTTTGATTTAGTGATATTTGGTACCTTCAATAAATGTTTCATCAGACTAACAGCAGCTGGTGTTTGTCTCAGAGTGAATTTTTGGGGCAGATTTCTCTAAGCTTGGAGGAAAAACAAAAAAGACACTGAAGAATAAAGTAATGAAAATCCAAGCCAAAAAATCCTTTTCAATGTCTCTGCTGTCACAGTTGTACAAATGCAGAGCAAGTGGGCAGCACTTGCCCTGGAGATGTGAGTCACTGTTCTGCATTCTCCCATGAGCATGGGCAGCTCTGGTCTAACTCTCTGTGCATTTTCTTCGGTCTGTTTCTATTTTGCCTGCTTACATGACAAGCAATACGGTGGAGTGCTGCTTTACCTTGCCCATTTCACATCACTTTCTGTAATTCCTGGCCCAGTTAGCCTGGCCTGGTTTGGAAGTGCTTGTCCTAGCACAGCACTAATTTTCACCATGGTGTTGGAAGATCTGCTGGTTTCAAATGGCTGGAGGGTGCTGTCAAACAAGTGGGTACAACCTTGGTCCTTCAGCCAGAACTTTTGAGATCTCTGAACACCTTTGCTGTTAGTGCTTTTATGGGATAACATGTCTACCCTTATAATTGCAAAGTAGGAGACAAGGGCAATTTTCATAAGGAAGAAAAAAAGCAGCAGTAGCCTGGCACAGCTCCTGAACACAGCTTAATAAAAAGCAAGGCAGACCCATCATCCTGGCATCTTTGTCCATTCACCCACTTCCCTACCTGGCAGTGGATGTGTTCAGTTTGCAAATGTCACTTTGTCCTAATGCTTTGTCCTTTGCTGTCTACTAAATTTCATGCAGTGACAGTCACTGTGAAACAAAGTTTTAATGTCCTGAGGGCAAATTCCAGTCTCACATGAGATGCTACCCAGTCTTTCCAGAATATTTTAATTCAGTTCCACATCTTGAACAATTCAGCACATGTTGGCTTGTAAATCTCAGGTTTTATACTAGGAAGGAGAAGAAAACAGCTAGCACTTTATAGCATTCACACTCACCTACTAACTATGATGTAAAAGTACATCCAAAAGAGTAGGATGTAGCCTGGCCCCACCTGTTGGATTGTCTCTTTCCCTATTACATGTCCACACATTGTGAAAGCAAGTAAACACACATCTGTCTTTGTTTCCCCTTAGCCTCTTCATTTCTTATGGCCTTCCAGTGTCTTCAGTCCAGGTGTACAAGCAGCTTACATGCAATGACTTAGTGACAAATGAGCCCCTTCTTCACCTAAGCTCACTCCATCTCCTCTGTACTTCTGTGCTTGTTGGAGCACAGTTCAGGATCTGTTGCAAACTGTTTGTTTTATATTGCTCTAAGAGGCACCATTTTGTATGGCCAGGATTCATCTGCTGCCCAGGCAGAGCACTGGAGAGGAAAACAAATACTCAGCTCCTGAATGGAAAGGTGACTGGGAGAGAGATTGTGCGAGTTCACTGAGCCTTACTGTGACAAAACATCTGTGCTGGTTTGCAGCCTTGTGCAGATAACCAGAAAGCAATGACTCTCCTGGAATGAGGGGAGAGAATATACAAGAGATTTCTGTATCTCTCAGACTCAGGATGTTGTATCTTAACCACTGATAGATCTTAGGGGATTTCCCTTTCTGACCATAACATCAAAGTTAAAAATAGATCAGGAAAATGCCTCTCTTGAAATGAAATCTGTTTTGTGGGTTGAGAGAAAACCATTGAAAAATCCCAGCTGGTTCTGCCAAGCCAATGAATTACAAATAGCAGACGTGCTGGCTTAAGGAAATCCTGATTTGCCAAATGCTCACCCTTATCTTCTTTGTGATGTTTCTTGCAGGTGTCAAGCTGTGGTGAGCTTAGCAGACACCACTGATTTTCTTGGACAGGCTAATACCTTTCCTGAGAGACATCTTTACTCAGGAGACAGCTGGAAACAAATGTGTCCTGTGTTTTCTCTCGCATAACTCATCTTTCCAGGATGGCTCATGGAAGGACTCTGTGCTATGACTATTTTCTTGCTTAGGGCAAAAATAAGCACCAGCCAGCATTAAGGTCTTTCAGCTTCTCCAAGACCCTGGATTGCAGGATGCAGAAGCCTTTTTTCTGAGGGATTATATCCCTTTTCATCCTGAATATAGAGTTTCTGCTCCTCTCAGACTGCCTGTTGGCACTGCCCTGGTTCTGAAGGGGACACATTCCTTATTTCAGAAGGGCTGCAGTTAGACCTCTGCCCTGTGTTCCACGATGTGTGGCCACCACAAGCACCAGGCTCTGATCCTTCCTGGTAAATTGAGGTTAGAGTTATGGGCAGCTGGGGTTCTGCAGGTAGAGAGCAGCTTTCAGCAGTATCTATTTATACACTTTGAGCATCTTTCAAGATCACATCCTTCTGCAAGTGACTGAGCTGGCTCCTGGTTACTGTGCCTCTCTTTTCTCCCCATCTGCGCTTCTTTTGCTCAAGGTTTCTGCTCTGAGATGTGCTGATGGACATAGTTACCTGGGTATGGGCATAGTTACCTGGGTATGAGCACAGCTGCACCAGGGGAGGTTTAGGCTGGATATTAGGAAGAAATTCTTCACAGAAAGAGTAATTTGCCATTGGAATGTGCTGCCCAGGGAGGTGGTGGAGTCACCATCCCTAGAAGTGTTTAAAATAAGACTGGATGAAGAACTTAGTGCCAGGGCTTAGTTGATTGGATGGTGTTGGGTGATAGGTTGGACTTGATGATCTTGAAGGTCTTTTCCAACCTGGTCAATTCTGTGATTCTGTGACAGTTACCTGGGTATGGACACAGTTACCTGACTTACACATCCCCTTTTTTCTGCTGCATTATGTTCTCCTACAGACTGCTGATGCAAGTGATCTCAGAGTGGGACCTTCTGCAAGAAGAAATCTTGCACTTAAAAATCCCCTGTTAACAACATTCAAAACATGATCTGTTAATCAAAAGCACGTTGCTAAAAATACTCCCAGTGCTTCTTGTGTTAATTCTGATAAAGACTAAAGTTTCCTGACAATCTGTAAGTCGAGTGAGTTTTCAGGAAAAAAAAAAAAACATAGGCAAAGAAAAGAAAATCTATGACTTTTAAGTAATTTAACTGAAAGGGTACATTTTCAACTTGCCAAGGATATTTTGGGAATGTTGTTAAACTAATGAATTCTGAGGAACGACACCATTTAGCTTCAACACGATAATAAGCACCGAGACATCTCTTGTTGATCTCAGTTTCTTCCCATTGGGAGCCTTATTAATCCTGATAGTGAGTCTTAGGAAGTTTTTTTTGCTAGGAACGGACTGTTAAGACCAAAGGAATTCTTTGCCATTAGAGGTGGAAACAGGCAAAATATTGGGGATAAGCAAGAACATTTTGAGAAAGTCAGGAAATCTTGAAAAGAAAAATTTCTTTTTGAAGGGCAAATCAGAGGAATTGTTAGGATTCAAATAGTCTTTGTTTCATGTTTTGTTCAGCCAGTCTAACAAATAGAGAAATAAAATAACTTTAGTGACTGAGCACATGGTTCAGTGGAGAGCTCTTGAGTAAGAGTCCTGCTGTGATCATGTCACAATCAACTGTGCATAATTTGTTTGTACCATTTTCTTACTGGACAAATACTCAAGAAAGGGGAGATATTAACAACAACTACAACAAAAAATTAAAAATAATCATGATATCTTCACATAAAATCTGTGAGTAGGAAAAAGGAAAAAAAAAAAAAAAGAGATGATACATTCCTCCACAAGAAAAAGTTCTTAATGAATAATTCAGCTTGCTATACTAGTTACTGCAAGTCCTGCCCTAGTTAGCCAGGCTGCAGAATGCTGAGTTAATGAAGCTACTGCTCTGACAGAGGAAGAGAAAGAGTGTGATTTCAGCAGACCTACAAACATATCTCTCTATCTGTATCTTCAACTTCATTAAGTGCAGTTAATAAAACTGAGAAAGCACATCCTCAGTGTGCACTACGTGAGTGCTCCCATGAATTCAACCATTCCTTCTATAGGAATGCTTTGAACAATTTGCTAAATCCACTCTTTGCACCTCGGGCTGGGAGTTACCTTTGCCTACGTACAGCCCAAGCAGCCAAGAACGATAAAGGAAAAGCCCCTGAAATTAGCAAGGACTTGACCTGAGTGTCTGTGGAATATTCATAATAATAACCCTTACGTCATCAAAGAGATTCTCACTGAAGCCTGGGAGGGTGTAATTTTCTTGAGGGCCATTGTGTGTGTGCTCCACATCGCTGTCTCATCAAATAATCGAGCACTCTGCCGCCGCTGGGATGTGTTGAGTTACACAAAGAAAATTATGCTTTTTGTGTGTCCATAAAATGAGAATTCGGGGTGGGCTAGAGTTGGGAGTGGAGGGGGGAGTGTCTTTAGCATGGGAACCATTACAAAAAAAAAAAAAAAAAGGGAAGGAAGAAATATTTTCCATCTCCAAATGTACAACTAAAGCAGAAAAAAAAAATCCTCTTCCTTTCTCCTTAAATAACAATGATCACAAGCTGAAGGAGACTGCTGTGAATAGAGGAAAAAAAAAAAAAAGAGAGAACTTAAATGTACCACTCCAAAACAGATCAAGGGTAATTACAAGTTAGACATGACAGAGGTGAAATTGCTGCTTTAAAGGAGAACAAGAGAGAGGAAAGCAGTATGATTATGTCTTTCGCCCACCCAATCTCGTTGTAACTCCAAACCAGGAGGGGCACAGAGGCATCAGCCCTGCCCATGGCAGGGGGGGGGGTGGAACTAGATGATCCTTGAGGTCCCTTCCAACCCTAACAATTGTATGATTCTATGATCAGGGTTTGGCACTGTGATCCCAGTTCAGCAAATTGCCAGAGTGAGTGTTTGTGTCCCATTAGCATGGTGGGCAAATGTTAAATATGAGATTTGAGTGCTTTGCTGAACTTGAAGATTTGGACTATTTAAAGCAGTGTTTAGAGCTGGTTATTTTTAATACTGTTATATGCAGTTAGAAAGAGATTTGTACCAGCAAAATGTGGTCATGGCTGCATGCAGGCTAATCTGGTCCTTATTACTTCCAGTACTAGTATACTGCTCTCAACTGATTCTGCTTTTCACCTTAATATGAACAATATTTCCTTTGTTTCTTCTATCTTCAGTTAGGCTTTAACCTCTATGGTTAGGGAGCTTGTATGCCATATCTGCAGTTATTTGCATGTTATAAACATTTGAAGTGAAATTCAAACAGAGTTCAGTTCCAGACCAGCTCTACTCTGCTGGAGTCAATAGGAGTTTTACCACTGGTAGGATGGGTGGAGGAGTAGAGTTGATCTTGGTGCTTCAGAAAATCTTCTCCACCAGTGCATGTTGCTCAGCATTTCACTTTGGCAGTGGTCAAGTATGTTTTACTTTTTCCCTTAAGCTAATGTGAGTTTTGCTGTTGACTGGATGTGGAGTTAAATGTTTGTATTTTCAGAGCACTCACATTTCCTCCTGTTCTCAGTATACAGACAGAGTTTCTTTACTGTAAAATCCATGACTTAGGTGTGTGTCAGATCTTAATCTTCTGAGAGTCAGAGATTGCTGCAGCCTGTGGCTTGAGAACTTGTCTCTTCAGGTCAAATCAGAGGTCACTTTTCCAACTGCTAGGTGAAAAATCACTACAGCTGGGCAAATATTGCAAAAAGCATTTATCTAAGAGAGGCCACATGTTTGCTTCAGTGATACTTGCTTTCTGCAAACATTCATGTAAGCAGCCTTTTGTTTGCACAGTAAACCAAAGTATTGCAAAGACCATAAGCTAACCATGTTCACTTGGCTGGGTTGAAAGGTCCCTCAAAGGTCTGGGCTGTGAAGCTCATATATGGGCTAACAAAGTATTTGACTATCACGAAAATTCCTCAACCATCAGGCATGGAAAAGAAAATCTGAGTACTTCTGGATTTATGATAGAATTATGACAGCTGATAACTAGATTTAATGTCTTTATGCTTTTTGATCTTTGTAAAGTAGAGATAATACTTCCTTAATGCAAAAGGGATGAAATCATTTTAAAATTTAAGATTCTCAGCTTTTGACTTGGCAAGATGTGTATAATAAGTAGACAGATTGAAATGCTGATCAGTTAATGGACACACCAGTTAATGGATAAGTTGTTCACAGGAGAAAAAAAAAAAAAGAGAGAGGGAAAAAAAAAAAAAGAGAGAGAGGGAAAAAAAAAAGAGAGAGAAAGAGAAAGAGAAACTTAGAAAGAAATTGAGGTTGCCACCTATAAATTCCAGGGCTAGTGTCCAGAAGTGCAGACAAGTTCACTTACTGTAGAACACTCACAAGCACAGCTTCATCTTAACCCCAGGAACTTGTACCCCACTCTACCTGTGCAGGATTTTTCTAGTGTCACCTCTCTTCCTATTTTTCATCTTCATTTTACAGAAAAGAAACAATCCTACCCATCCTTTCCCCATCTCCTTCATTTTGAGCCAGTCTTGCATTCTTTACAATATTCACTGTGCAGAGATGAGTGTCTATTTGCCTGCCTCTCTTTAACTCTGTCTCCACACCTGTGGTCTCCCTCTCCTCCTCTTGGTGTTTGTGTCCTGTGATGATGTGCACACTTCACTTCCCACCCTCCTCACCAGTGAGTCACTGGTGCATGCACAAGCCCCCACCTCTGCCCTCTGTGGTACTCCACTTCTCACCTCTCTCTATTACCCCATCTGTATCCATTTATCACCACTTTCCAACCTGTCTAACCTCAGTTACCAAGTCATTCTTTTCTGTAGTCAATTGAGAATTTCACTATCAATGCCACACTTATTAACCCTAAGTCTTTTATACAGTATTGCATAGGAAAAAAAAAAAAAAAGGGGAGCGGGGGGGAAAGAGCCTTGTGGAAGTCCAAGTCAATTACCTCTGCTGCTTCAGTCCTGTCAGCTCTCATCATCACCTCCACTCCAAGGAGTTAATCATATTTGCTGAGGATGACCTACTCTTTGTAAATGGATTCTGTGACTACCCTTGCTTAGCTTGCCATTGCCAGAGCCTGTGTGTCATCTATAACCTTTTCCAATACAAGGGGATATAATATAATAATTCTCTAATTTAGTCATTCCTCCAACCAGCTGCCCCTTTCTACCATTATTTTAGTCACCAGTGTGGGAATGATTTTTCCCCTAAAGACCTCTACCAAAATGACAGTCTCTAGAACAGGCACAAATACACACAGAGAGGTGATGGCTCACGGGCTGCTTAATTCCAGAGAGAGAAAGTGAAAAGAATTTGCAGGCAGCCAGGATGAGTAGGAAGACTCTCAGCCATGTCCCTGCTGCAGGACAGGAGCAGAGCTGGCAACAGAGCTGGGTTTCCTGATGTCCTTGGGCCTTGCTATGGCTCTGACTATTTTTGCCTGGGAAAAAGCCCCAGCAGTCTCTTTGCAATGGTGTCCTCCAGTCCATGAGCAAAAGGTACCCAGCTCCATGTGTATCATTGGGGTACTTCTGTTAACAAAGGCTAATCAGGCAGCATCTTGGAAAAGCAGAACTGACACTTATGATGAATGTACAATGGGGCAGAGGGTGATCATATGTAATGAAATATGTCAATTCAAGTCATAACAAAAACAATGAACTGAAGGCCTGACAGGGAGGGTGGAATCTATCTCAGCTAGCACAAGCTGTCTGTGCTAGTGCCCACAGGCTGGGCTGTGCCTGGCATCAGAGGAAGGAGACACATGTCCCCAGAGAATGACCCACCACCCGTCACAGGCACCAAGCTTAAGGTGACCTGTCCTCCAGCAGGGGTTGTCTTTCTCCTTTGATGAAGTTTTGGTGGCTGATTTTTAGGCTTTTAATGTGAGGAGATGGTAGAGAGGCTTTTCTAATTATGAGGATTTGTGTAATTAAATCTTGTACGCCACAAAATGTTCCTTCGGCTTTCTAAGAGCAGCTAAAGTACCCCTTCTCTTCTCTACCCTGTAGTGCCATGCAGGATATGATCTGATTCCCCAAGGCTCCTCAAGAGAAAAAACAGTGCTGTACATAGATTGTGGTAATAGCATCAGGGAAACTGCTAGACCAAGTCTTGTGTTCTTACTCCCAACTTACACATAGTCCCTGCACCTACACACCAGCAGCATCCAGCAAATATCACAATCAGCCTGTGCCACAACTCTTACAGTCTCAGGCATAACTGAATATTTGTGGTTTGGAGTATCATGTTGAAAAGAGCTGAGGTTATTTGCTGCAGAAGTGGACACCATGTAGAGTATATTCCTTTTTTTTTTTTTTTTAACTGCAGTCTGAAAGGTGAGGAGGGCTTAGTTTAGGACTGCAGTTTGAAAAGTCCTGGACAGCAAGACAAACTGAGCTGAACCCTCAAAACAAAAGCAAACAACAAACAAACCCCTCCCCCCAAAAAGAAAAAAACAGACAAACAACAGCAACAACAAAATCAGTCCTAAACATAATCCCTGCAGGGTAGATTTGCACATCTTTGTCTTCAATAGGAAGCATTTTTCTATCAAAACAGTAATTTTGGCCAAAAGGACTATTAAGTGTCCCTTCTCTCTAGTTAGCCATGAAATTGTCCTTAATAGGTGCAGATATTTCAAGTACCACATAAATGTCACTCCACTAGCACAGCTTCTCTTGTGTATCTGGACCTGAATCTAATTGTTGCATGATGGGATGAGTAGCATAATAATTAGACTCTTGTTGTAAAATGAGGAAAGTTTCTCTGTGATTTATGAGATCAGATCCAAAAGAGAAGTACTCTGGCTTTACTGAAAATGGCATTGATCCACCTGTTCCACATTAACTAAGAACCTAAGACCTCCCCAGATCTTCACAGGGTATCTCTAATTTGGGCTTCACAGCTTCTCTACACATATTTGTGCAAATTAGGAGGTGAAAAAGGGTTGTGCTGGTTTTGGTGTATATTCAAACATATCTCTTCTTACTCGCTCCTAATAATTTACTTCAAAGTAGAACTTTTTTCCTTTTTCTCCTTTTTCCCTCTCATTTCTCCATCTGTGTGTAGTTAAATGTAGAAGCCATTTGAAGTCTGTGTTGCCTTCCTTGTGTTTTTGCAGCAGGCTGTTATTGTGAAGGAAGCTTCCATGAAGAGCCAGAGACCCATGCACTGCATTAGCATCTGAGCAGGCAGTGTAAAAAATCAGATCTGATTCTGCCTGTGGAAGATAAATGAGCCAGAGTCCCCAAAGCCCAAGATTTGGTCATCTCTTTATGAGTTCTGAAGTACCTATTAGCAGCTTTGATGAGTGCTAGGGGAGATGAAGTCTACCTTGAACAATGTTAGAAAGCTGAATCAAATCACTTGAAATCTCCCAGAGGGAGAAACAGCCTGAACTGGTTATAGACACTGTATCCTTTTCCTCTATTGTCTATAAGGTTTATATGAACACTCTGATGGTAAGGAGAAAGTAAGCACTCTTTTTTTAGCAAAATCTCCCAAAGATTTACTTCTATCTACAATAGCTACTTCCCCAGAAATTTTATGTATGTAGTTAGTCAGCTTTGCTGAAGCTTTTATCCCTTCTCTGTGTCTTCTCTTCCACAAAGAGATGCCACCTGCTAAGATGAAGCAGGTGAAAATGAACTTTCCATTGCATGTGCTCCTTGGCTCTGCCAAGGCCTGTTCAAAGAGGCCCTGGGGAAATATTTCAGGACAGCAGTATTTATTTCCAAAGCACTGCACAATCAAGGAATGTGGATCCTGGGCTAGCATGTGGATTGCTAGACACAGAAGTGTATGACCATGCAGTTAAAACTGAGTTATTGTGCTTTAGCAAGTCACCATGTGTCAGTGGAGCCAGAGTAACTGCTGTTGGATTTGCTTTTAGCAAAGCAGGATTGCTTAAAATACCACTCAGCTTTCAGCTGGGTGCCTGCCTGTTCCTGGTTAGAAATGAGCCTGTCTCCATTCATAACAGACTCTAGAAGCTCTTTGCATAATGGTGTCCCAAATTTCTCCATGCCAGGCACTTTAGAATTGGAGTCCAGCACTCCTAAATTTTGTGGGGTTGTGTTTCTGTGTTTAGGATCAGCAAACGACACCAGAGCTCCTGGACATTTTTTGCCAGATGTTGGCAACAGTGGCTGGTGGTAAAGAAGTGACAATGTGGAGGCAGGGACAGTCACCCCACACCCTGTCTTAGGCTGAATATGGTCATGGGAGGGCTGACACCCCTCCAGCCCTTGCTTGGACTGCTCATCTCGTCATTGAAGCAGTGGGAGGCTGTAGGGAGGAACAAAGTCTCCCGTGCTCAAGCCCATAGACTGTGTGGGAGAGAGGAATAACTTACTGCATTGGGTTTGGGGGAAGAAATGGGGCCACAGTGGTCCTGTGACATGATTGCTGTCACAGAGGAAGCTTATGGTGTAGCCAGTATTTTACAATCCCAGGAATCAAAGTGGGACCGGAGGAAAGAGAGTCTTTCCTTCTGCAAGCAGTTGTCTCTATGACTGTCACTGTGGTAGTCTGACAGAAAGGCCAGAATGAGTGAGCTGGGAGGAGATGACGTTTGCAGTGTGGAGCACACTGGTACCCATGCCCTAACTCCAAATCCAGCCAGTTTGCTGGCAGATATTAACCTTCTCATCTCCCAGAATTACAACTTGCACAGTCACTTGGGGCCTTTCGTTAAAATCTTGCTCTGAGAGGATGAACTGAGATCCAGCTGAACACAGTTCATTTTCCTGCTAATGCATTCAGTGGATGCTCTGAAGCAGATTTTGATGCCAGACATCTGTGCTGCTCGCACGCACCCAGGAAATGCTTGTTCTGCCATGACAGAGCTTAGGGCAGGATTATTCCTGCCTGATACTGATGGTTGGTAGCAACTCCTGAAGCCTTGAACATTGCACAGCGTCACAGGCTGTCACTTGTCAGTGTTTTCTTCACTGCAGGGAGCTATGTAAGTAATGTTCAGCCTAATTTAGAAGAAAAATGGTTTGGATTTGCATCAAGAGTGACTTTTCTATAGCAGCCAGTGAAGTAGAACTCCAGGCTGTGGTGAGAAGATCCCACCTGGGCTTGTGTGTGGTGACTGTGGGGCTTGGGAGAAAAACTTTCGTACCTAATGGGCAGTCACAGTCAGTGATGGCGAAGTCACACAGTGGATCACTTGCCAGTAGATCAGACTCTGATTTATGCCTCTGAAGTCAGGACTTTAGCTGCAGGACAGTCCTATGTCTAAAAGCTAACACATTATGTACCTTAGAGTGTCTTTGGGCTCCTCCTTTGCTCCATGTTTTCACAACAGGTGCTTGCTACCTCTGGGTCAGTGTGGGACGTGTGACAAGTGCTGACACTGTAATACTCTGAGTCTATTTTGATCTGAAGAAAAAGAATCAGCCAATGTAAAGAGATTTTAGCATCAGAAGTTACCAGCTTTGCCCTCTGTCCTTTTTCCCTAATTGTGTGGAGCAAATGGCCAGCACTGAGTTGAACTTTAAACCCAGACCAAGAATTTCAGGGATATGAAACGATTTGATTCTAAGGCCTGGGATCCTTGCAGCTCTGCTTCCGCTGTGGGAACAAAGGAACTTCAGAAGCACAAGGGGAAGCCAGAAAAGCTTAGTTAAGCCCTAATGATTGCTGAAGGAAACCAGTAAAACTAAAAGAGGAAACAAGTCCCTATATAAACCTACCCACTGACTCCCACCTGATGAGCTTACTTTGTGGGCTGTGGTTTTTGAACATCTATGATTTGCAGACCCTCTCCTGCCCCAACCCCCATGGGGCACACGGTGGTAGAGGTTTGGGTGTCCTTTTCAGGGCAGAGGGACCACTCAGCAGGAAATTAATTTTCCCAATAGGTGCTAGCCAGGGAGAAAAACTGACCACAGTTTCCCACAACTGGGGCAGTGCAAAACAAATAATGCAAATATCCAAAACCATACAAAATCACAGTCCTTTTGTGGCACCTGCTGATTGAACAGGATGTCACTCTGAACTGATGCCTCAGCCCTCATGACAGGAGTTTTGAGACTGTGCCAGATAGCTGCTGGTGGAACTTAGAACTGTGATGTAGCAATGGAGAGCAGAAGCAACTCTACTGCTGTGAAAGGAAGTACAGATTGATGGGAGTCAGCTACACAAACAGAAGGTAGCAGGTCCTACCCAGTTGGAGTAGATCCTATCCAGATGAAGGAGTTTAACTCCTTTTCTCACCATGAGAAGGACACTGAAGTGCTGGAGCAGATCCAGAGAAGGGGAAGGAAGCTGGTGAATGGCCTAGAGCAGAAAATCTTAAAAGGAGCAACTGAGAAAACTGGAGTAAAGGAGGCTCCAGGGAGACTTTCTCACCCCCTACAACTCACTGAGAGGAGATTGGAGCAAAGTGTGGAGTGGTCTCCTCTCCCAAGTAGCAAGTGATAGGACAAGAGGGAATAGCCTCAAGTTGTGGCAGGGGAGGTTTAGGTAGGACATTAGGAAAAATCTCTTCCCTGAATGAGTTGTCAAGCCCCGGAACA
Organism: Indicator indicator; assembly: GCF_027791375.1. Classification (NCBI taxonomy): domain Eukaryota; kingdom Metazoa; phylum Chordata; class Aves; order Piciformes; family Indicatoridae; genus Indicator; species Indicator indicator. Next base: position 5,057,111 of record NC_072033.1, read on the forward strand.
GGCTGCCCAGGGAAGTGTTGGAATCACCATCCCCAAATGGATTTAAAAGTCATGTAGGTGTGGTGCTGGCATGGCTTCGTGATGACCTGGTAGTGCTGGGTCAACAACTGGATAATTTCAAAGGTCTCTTCCAATCAAAATGATTCTGTGATTCTGGAGTGCATAGCTAATTAGCAGCTACAGCAATCAAGGATAGTTGTAGTCACCCCAGGACTAGATGGCCCTGTCATGACGCAAGGAAATCTGGAGGTCATAGTGGTGCAATGTGACACTTGTCCCTGATGCTCTCCCATCCACTGCTCAGTACTCACCACAGCCTGAAAGTTGGCTTGTCCAGGGAAGCTGATGGACAGTTTGCTGTAGGGTTCTTTTATTTTTCTTTCTCCATCTGCGTAAGACTGAAGTGTGGTAAAGGCAAGGAAGTCCTGTAGAGACTAGTCTAAAAGTATCTTACATAGGGGAGTGAGTAAAGGAGAAGTTTCGTGGGCTGCATGGCAGATATCTAATCCTCTACAGCATTTTTCCATAGAAAACCACATGGGCTCCCTAAACTTTTGAGCTACCTCAAACAGCTTTTATTAGACCTCCTTTGCCTGCTTGGTTCATGTGTACTCCAGATGTTGGTGGCCTGAAGGATAGAAGGAGGTTCCTAATTCTCAAGCCTAGGTCATGTGGGGTCCCACCATCCACTGCTTTTGCATATTTTACTGTTGCCTTGGGTTTCTCAGCACTGCTGCTGGGATTGTCATTAAACTGTGTGCTCTACATGTCTCTTCCCAGAGCATCCTTCTTTTCTGAAGAGGAATTTATTTAGAAGACACCTTTTGTACCTTCTTGATAAAAGCACATAGCATTTACCTATCTTTTCCACACTGTGCTTATCAGAGCATTTAGGCTTCCTGCAGGACAGAGCAATGATAAGCAGCTGTTGCTCAACACCCAGCACCAACCCTTCTCAAGAGCACAGTTTAATAAGAAGTTCAGGTAGGTCTCATTCATCCTGTGTAACTCTTCACAAGATTATCCAAGCTCTGTTATCAGTAAGATAATGCTGTGGATTTTGCAAGTAGAAGATGCCTTAGGCATGATGCCAACAGCAAGAGGACTTAAGCAAAAAAGCAAGGATCAAATACTGCTATTAGCTGCTCTAAATAAGAGTTGCAGTCCTTTGGGCTCCTCAAACATAGGCAACTGAATGCCCCATTGAGCTTTTACACCTAGATTTTCTTAAGATAGGAGAATTAGTGGGACAAATGTAATTTATCTGACATACAGAGAGGGAGCTTTAGGGAAATTTTTTCTGTGCCACATTATTGAGGGCACAAGTGCTTATACTTGAAGCTTACCAATATTAACAAACACCCCGAACAACAGGGTTTTGTTGCATTACAAACCTTGCTTTCCTTTCTTTTTCTCCCCCTTCTGTTTCTCATGTTTTCTCCCCTCTCCCTTTCCTTCTTTGTCTTTTATTTCTGATCTGCTCACTCTCATTTTAGTTGATGAACAGCAAAAGGCAACAGCACCAGAACAGTCAGTGCATTGTCAAGGGGCCTGCCTTAATCCCCTGAAGTCCCCAAGGAATAGTAGGGCTGTGTTAAGTGGGCTTCAAAAGCAGAAGGTGAAATGAGGTGTGATAGGAAACCAGCTCTTACTAACTGGTTCACTTCAGGCTAGCTTTAAATAAATTGCAGCTCTGAGCTGCCTGGACATTGACAAGAGGGCTGTGATATTTGTGGCTGCACTACAGAGAATTTCAGCTTTTTAGAGCAGGAATGGGGAGAACCTGAAAGGACTTAAAGCTGTGAAACTGTAAAGTAAAACAAAACAAGCCTCAGTGTGGAGGCTCCCTGGGCTCATTCCTGGATGGCTTCTCTGACAGACAAACTTTACCTGGCTCCTAAGAAAACACAGGCTACATGCCTTGTTATTTCGGCTTGGTTTCAGGAGCAGCTGAGCTCTCTGCCTGGCAGCAGCTTTAAGAAGTGTCATGGATTTTTCAGAACTCAAAATAATGGGAATGGAGTTCTTGAAAGAATGCTGCTTAGCACCTATTTAGGAGTCAACAGCAGCCAGATCTTTGGAAAAGAAAAAAAAAAAGAAAAAAAATAAATTCAACCCCCATGTTAGGTGTGGTGAAATAAAAATCAAAGCCCTGAAGTGCATATTCAGCACTGCCAAAGTATATGGACCAGTTAAGAGTTCAGTTAGATCTCCTCATCATCCAGCATTACCACCATAGAAGTTTATGGGCATAAAACTACACATACTAATTGCAGAAGGCCAGGGTGGAGACCTGATGGCAGCTCTGGCCTGATGTTTTGGAGATTCAGACTAAGTCATTTCTTAAGTGCAGCTTATTCCCAGCAGACTTCTAACAGCATTGATCAGGCTCCCACTTTTCAAGTTTTCAGTCACAGTTTGAGTATTACATTCTGTCTTGCTCCCAGATGGTTTTCCACCCTTAATCACCACCAATAGAGATGCAGATTGCTATTGATGTTGGTATAATAGCTGGTCCACTGATATAAATCAACGTAGAGAGCAATGGGATAATGTAGATTTATATCAGATGAGGCAATGGCATGCTTTCAAAGGCAAAGCCTTGAAAAAGCTGAGGTGACTGTTCAGACTTAATGTGAGGAGGCCTAGAATGCAGAACACAGCTTTTATTTGGTTAGATAATGTTTAAGTGTACAGGTCTGGCAGCTGGAATGCCTTCATTGTTAATACATTTGACTTAAAGGGATGTTGTGGAGGTGAAGACCTGTCCTGTACTTCAGCAAAGATGGTTGGTTTGCCATTCAGTTCGGTGAGAAATGTCCTACATTACATTTTCCTGGCTCTGCCTGGAGGAATATGGATGATGGGGAATCCCTGAGAGTACCTACACCCTCATCTGCTCCAACGAGATCAGCAGGAACAGGTCTATCCACACCTTTGATGCAAATGAAATCTGGCCCTCAGTCCCCACCAGCATTTGCTCAGGATGACTTAATACAATCTCCAAAGAAAGGATAGCAACCATCGCTTTGAACAGTGGTGGAAACAACCTAAGCTGCTACCAGGGATTGGAAAGAGGAATTTGATTTCATCTACAAGACTTCTTTTCACTGCTATGAAAGAATGAAGGGGCCTTAAATTGAATATAGTCATGACTTATGCCTGCTTAAAGACTGATTTGCATTCAAAATGGCATAAATAAACTGCTTGGGGTGACTGACAATTTATTTTCTACATAGTGAGGAGCACTATATCATTTGTGTACACTCATTTCTCCAACCACAACCGTTCTTCATTTTGGCTGTCCCTTTAGGGAGAGGAAAAGGCCATTCTAAGCCAGCAATGGTCAGACTAAACCCCAGCAAACACAGCCTGGGCAGGAGAGGAAGACCAAGGAGGAGAGCAGTGAACTAAGTAAACAACCATGGAAAAAATGCAAACCTCACCGTGGGCATTCCCACTGGATTTTCACTCGCTGTGGTGCTGTGTTCATACATCCTCTGCACTTCCCACCATGGCTCTCCTCTCCCACGGACAGGCCTTTGTTAGGGAGGCCATGACTCAACGTGAGGTAAAGCCACAGGAGGGTTCAACCAGAGACCAGCAGCACTTAGTGAAAACAGGGGGAGCCAGCAAACCCAGCCCCAGCAGGCAACCAGGGTGGTCAGACACCACAGAACACTCAGGAGTCTTGGGCAGGTCTCCTTTCTGCTGCAGGACTGGCCTTCCTCCACCACCACTCTTCACACATCCCTGCCTCACCACCCAGCTGTGCTGTGGGCAGGTTGTTGGGAGCTGTGAACACAGCTGGTTCAACGGCACCCACTCACACCATTCCTGAGCAAGATGGGACAGGCAGGCACTGGGCAGCAGAGCTGGCTGAAAGGACAAAGGCTCCTGAACTTCAGGGAGCTCAGGCAGCAGCAGCTAGCTCCTGGCCAACATCCTTTCCACGAGGCCTTCTCCCAAGGGAAGGGAAGGTCACCAGTGAAGTCAGCACAACTGGTCTGGCATGCCCAGGAGGTGCTGCATGTACCATGAGTGAGCAGATTGAGTGACAGTGATGCGCTGAACTGTGCCATAGCAGACAGATGAGGAAAAGCCAGGCTTTTAGGAAAGCAAGATCCATGTCCTCTATTCCAGCTGAAGTGGCCACCACAGAAGGAAAACAGGTTTGTGCTACCAGTACCCAGAAACTCTTTCTGACTGACTGACATCTGTCAGTGCCTTAGGTGTGTTTAGAGGGTACTCAGGTGACAGCCATCATTCCCCACTCATAGCTAGGGACACTTCATGATTTGACTCCACCTCTTCAGATTTTAGCTTAATTTATGGGCAAAAAAAAGGTAATTCCACTTTCAAGCAGCTTTGCTTGAATTAAAAAAGCAGACCAGGTTAAACTCCAAGGCTATAAGACACTCCCCAAAATACCCTAATTAAAAAGTGACTTCAAATGGCAGAGAAAAGTTTTGGCTTTGATTCTGGTTTTGGGCAGTGAGGAAGGGAATATGTATCTCTATCCATCTGTCTGTCTGCCTGTTCATCTATGTCCATGGATATATAGAGAGATATATGTATAGAGAGATTTTGTGAGCTATCATGGATTCAACTAAAAAACTGTTGCTGAGGGTGCAGTTCAAAGGAGAGGTATAGGTTGCAGTGATGGTGCCCAGTTCAGACCCACAGCACTGCCCTGCTGGGATTAGCAAACCAAAGGAGAAGATCAGAAGTGAAGGCAGATGTTGGCAGGAAAGGGGGCAGCCAAGGGATGGGCCATGATCCTGTGAGTCATAGCCAATGCCCTGCTCTGCTCCTGGGGAAATGCAGCTGCATGTCATCCCATTCAGGTCAAACTGCAAGGTACATCCAGTCCCAAAGCCTGTCCGTATCTCAAGTTTGTACTCTGCTTATTTACTGCCTTTAAAATACTGAGTAAGTACTGCTCAGTAGGGAGTGTGAATGTTAATGACAAAGAAAAGCAAAGTCAGAGAGCTGTTAGATCCCACCATGCCATTGATATGGATGTATCCTTCCTGCTTGCATACTGCCAGCTGGCAGAGCTCCATCCACCAGGGATGGCCTTACAGTTATGCAACAGGAAAATCTGTCTGCTGGCCTAGCTGAATGCTCTTACGACAGCAGCTGACCCAGACAGGAGTAGCCAAACTCTGTGTCTCTGGTAGAACCCTTGGTGAAATTCCCATTGGTTTTGTGCTAGCTGTTCCAAGCTTGCAATTTCTTATTTAAAAAAAAAAAAAAAAAAAAAAAAAAAAGGGATAGATGGAAATTCAATATGCTTATGCCCTGTTGACATTTGAAATGCCACCTAATTTAACCCAAATATTTATTCTTAGGAGTTAAAATGTACATATGTACAGATGATGACAGCTGCAGTGCAGGGGACAGTGGATGACACTGTCTCCATGACACTGGAGGCCAAAAATGTATCCAGAGCAGTTCCAAGTCAGGTCAATTGCAGGTGAATAATAGACTTTGCTCTTCTTAGCTCTTTCCTGGACTGCTTGTCTCCTGAAATCAAGTCACTGAAAGATGCATTTCTGAAATCCATAGAAGTGTTTATCCCCTTGAGAATGCAGCTTGAAATTTGACTTTGGATATAGGCTAACCCATCTGGCTGCTGACTCTGAGGGGGAGTAGACTGCTTGGCTCCATCTCCTTGACCAACTAGAGCTGCAGAGGACCTGCTTTGCCTTCTATTTGTACTTAGGTCCTTCTAGCTTAAAATGGCAGTGCAGGATCAATAGCATCCAGCTATGGTTAATGATCAAGACTTTCTTCCTGAAGACAAGTGCTTGGTGCTGAATCCTGGGCAACTCATTGATGCTTCTCTATAGTCCAAATTGAACAAGCCCCTACATCAACTGGTAGAGTTAGTAGCTTCCAAACAGAGAACTTCTTGAAGGTTAATGGTGAGGCATGCTGTGGCCAGAGAAGAAGGCCTTTCTATCATTTGTCTGTTGAGCACTTACTTTATTTCTTTGTCCAAAGTTTTAATCTTACACCAAGAGTTCGATCCTTCTGATATCGAAGTCAGTGGAAGTTTTGTCATGCTCTTGAAGGAAGCCTGAGTCAGGATGGGATTTAACTTCAAATCAAGGGTCAGATAATATAAGAAATGAAGAATATGAATGGGAAAGACGAAAACTGGTGTGTTGGTTGGACATTTCCAAAACAGGTTTGCTTCATGCTTCTGAAATTAGATAGTTATGCTTTTGTGTAAATCATTAGTGATTTCCCATTTGGATGTATAAAATTTATTATACAATACATAAAAGAAAAAAAAAGGTTTAAAACTGACCACAGAGGTCTCCCTCCCTTCATAACAAATCTGTCTTTATTGAAAGTCAAGTGGTGGGAAAAGCAATCTTCCAGTCTCTGTCCTCACTTGTTGAGTTGCTGGCTTCATCAGGGATGACTTGAGAGTTTAAGATTTATGACATAACAAAAATGAAATGTATCTTTTGCTCAGAGAATTGTTCTGGAGAGGGTAATTACACAAATACAATCTAAGCTTATTATCTTTCTCTTTCTCTTGTGCTGTCCTCCCTTCTCCTCTTCCTTTTTACACTACTATGTTTCCTACACGTGTTCAGTGAAGCTGAAAATGATATTTCGATAATGGGCATACAACGAAGGTTTAAGAGGGCTGGTTGACAATGTGAGACTTTGTTAAGGAAAAAAGGATACAATGAATAGCTATAATGGGAGTCATTAATGAAGGGACTGCCTTTATTTTTTTTTTTCCTGAGGAAGGCTACATCTTAATGCTTCTCAGGTTTCCTTCTCTATTTATACAACACCATGGAGGTCAAACCTAAAGTTAGGTCTTTCCTCGTGATATGTAATGAAACTTAGGTCACTCGAGCATTTTTTAGCCTACATGTATTGTGCCTGGAAAAAAAAATCCACTTTCCTTTTTGTGGGTGTTCACCTCCATTCCACCTCTTCAAAGAATTTTCAAATGACAACTGACATGAAGCTATCACAAATAACTGCATGGTATCATTTGTATCATAGCCTTGATATCATTTATATTCCAGCCTTACCTAGGAATCTTGGTCTGGGACAGCACTCTGTGAGGAACTGTGTGAACACATAAATATAGAACATTCCCATCTGCAGAAGTTTATAATCTTTTTAAATTTTAGCATACCACTAAGGCTACTTATCCTCATGATGTCAAGAGAGCAATTCACGTTAAACACTCACTTGAAAATTTAGAGCTTCATTTAAGGGAAAATTCTAGGAGGTTTTATTGTAATAGTTGGTCAGAGCTGGCCGCTCCCAGCAGTGATGCATCTGTTGCTTTTCCCTTTGTTATCCCAGGTTTTCCCAAAGGCAACAGGAGCAGCAAACAGAACTTTTCATTGCCCCCTATGCCCATCTCAGCTCTTCCTATGACAGGGTCATCCCAGCATCAGCTTGCCTTGGGGACCTTTGCTATTGGGATGGCAAAATCCAGCTCCAGCTACATTTCTGAGAAACCTGGTGAGGTTAGTACCTCCATCTGCTTTACTCTTCCCTCCTGTGTTTAGTAGTTGTGTTAAACTGTTGGCCGAGCAGCCATGCCATGCATACACTGTTGTGTTTTGGTGTCTGTGATGCAGGACCATACAATGAAGCAAGTCAGTAAGTATTAATTTTCCTTCTGAGTGTAGGATTGTGAGCCCAATGAGCAGGTGCAGGACAGGGAGGGGAAGAGAGGGAAAGTTTTCTCCTTTAGCAGCAGCAAAGTGGTAACATTTTGCTGGATTGCTTTTCACTCAAATAACAGGCAGAGGAACCCACGCTTCAATACCTCCATTTCCTTAATGACAGAGAAATCCTGAGATGGGCTATTCAGTGTCCACATCCTTCCTGTTGTGTGCATCCTGTCCTCAGCAAAGGAGGTTTCTTAGTGTACTAATTTTTTTTCTTTCCTTTTTTTTGTTTTCTTGTCCCCTCTTTCCCTCCACACTGCATGTTTTAACTCACCTCTTCTGTCTGCCTAGAGAGGAAGAGAAGGAGGCACACCTTGCTCCACATCCATTAAGCACAGAAATGTCATTCCTGAGGGCCAGAAACCTATGCTATTCAGATTTAGCATCTGGATTGCCAGTGTGGGACATTACAGATGAATCTGATATGCTCTTCAGGTCAGGGTCACTGAAGCTGATACTATTTCTCTCCTGCCATTGCCATTGTGGAGAATGAACCAAATTCGAGCCTCAGTTTTCCTCGGGTAAGACAAGACTCAAATTCCCTGGCTGCAGAAGAGAAAGGCTGTTGCTGTAGTAAAGTGCTGTGCCATCTTCTAGCAGCTTTTTTCTCCAGATTCTATTTCCTTATTTATTTAACATCATCCATATTGTGATAAAAACTGTCCTTGTTGTCACAGCAGGAGTAAGGCCAGCATACACTCTACAGTGAGGGAAAAAGGATTTTTGTCTTTTTTTTTTAAGTTGCAAGATTTAAGATGTTTCCCCACTATGACATAAGATCATGGCTATTAAAGAGCAGAGCAGTCAAGTTCTTTTAATAAGACCACCCCTTGCAACTAATAAATAGCTTCAAAAGACAGGAACAGTTACAAGAACCAATAACCACACGAACAGGGAAGGGATGCTGAAAACAAAAATGTTGTTGTGACTTTTTTTTTTTTAATTTATTTTAAATGTAATGCTATATTACCACATATGGTTACACATGCAACATTGGGGAGCTAGCTCTGAAAACAGTTCTTTTAGTAGCTCTTAATAACACCAGATGTCTGTGTGGCGAGAGGGAGGAAAGGACTGCAATCGAACTGGGAATTGGACCCTGTGGACTAGTTGAGCCCCAAAGCTGTAGCAAAGTCTCTTCCCTTCATGCAGCACCACCTGTATTATTAACTGGCTTCTAGGAATGGAAGATGCCCTGGGTTTTCAGATATCATAATTCCCTAGCCATCTGTTTGATGTGAGGCTAACATTGTGATACTGCTGCTTATGCCACATTGAGTGTTAAGCCATTACACAAATAATGTAACAAAACCACTCTGTTTTCTGTTGTTGGTGGTCTTTTTCTCTGAAACAGCCAAACATAAGTGTTTTGTTGTTCCATCTCAGCAAAAGACACCAGATGGGCTTGAGAGCCAGAGTGCAGGCTTATTCTCATGATCTCACCAGACTGGGGGCAGAAACCATGTTAATGTGATTGTCCACCTGTAGGGATATTGTCACATGTGTCAGAGATGGGATACAGGAGATTGCTGTATTTCAGAGCAGTAGAAATTCATCCTTACATCTTCAAAATACTACAACATTATGAAGTCACAGTGTAATTATGTATTCATAGTATAATTTGACTCCAAAGTGAAATTATTCTGTGAATATCCCTGGCTTCCTACATGCTCTGAAAGTCGATGCTAATGATTACCATAGCCAGAAACAGCACAACCTGTGAAGCAAGAGCACAACATAGCTGTCACAGCAACATCACTCTCCTATTTCTTTATGTCTCTTCAGGAAGGCTGCTAACATCCAGACCTACCTATGCAGGGACTTCTGCTCTATTCAGGAGCCCATCTTTCCCTGACCAAGCATGGAAACTAGGATGTGGCCTCTTGCTGAGAAATAACTGAAGGTTGCTCTGCAGAGGGACCTTGAGAGGCTGGACAGATGGGCAGAGTCCAACATGATGGCATTCAACAAATCCAAGTGCTGGGTGCTGCACTTCGGCCACAATAACCCCATGCAGAGCTACAGGCTGGGATCAGAGTGGCTGGAGAGCAGCCAGGTGGAAAGGGACCTGGGGGTACTGATTGACAGCAGCTGAACATGAGCCAGCAGTGTGCCCAGGTGGCCAAGAGAGCCAATGGCATCCTGGCCTGCATCAGGCATAGTGTGGCCAGCAGGAGCAGGGAGGTCATTGTACCCCTGTACACAGCACTGGTTAGGCCACACCTTGGGTACTGCGTCCAGTTCTGGGCCCCTCAGTTTAGGAAAGATGTTGAATTGCTGGAGCATGTCCAGAGAAGGGCAACGAGGCTGGGGAGAGGCCTTGAGCACAAGCCCTATGAGGAGAGGCTGAGGGAGCTGGGGGTGTTCAGCCTGGAGAAGAGGAGGCTCAGGGGAGACCTCATTGCTGTCTACAACTACCTGAAGGGAGGTTGTAGCCAGGAGGGGTTTGGTCTCTTCTCCCAGGCAACCAGCAGCAGAACAAGAGGACACAGTCTCAAGCTGCACCAGGGGAGGTTTAGGCTGGAGGTGAGGAGAAAGTTCTTCACAGAGAGAGTGGTTGGCCATTGGAATGTGCTGCCCAGGGAGGTGGTGGAGTCACCATCCCTGGAGGTGTTCAAGAGGGGATTGGACGTGGCACTTGGTGCCATGGTTTAGTGGTCATGAGGTGTAGGGTGACAGGTTGGACTCGATGATCCTTGAGGTCTCTTCCAACCTTCTTGATTCTATTCTATTCTATTCTATTACTGTCAACCTGGTGCCCACGAGGGGGGAAAACATGGGTGGATACAGCTGTGGTCAGAATGGTGGGACAGGCTGTGACTTGCATCATGTGGTGCACCACAGCAAAGGGACTCTGCTCACCTCTCCAGGTAAACACAATCTGCATAAGGAGGAATGGTTTCTTTGCACCTCATGTTTTTCTCTCTCATCCTTTGAAGGAGGATGTGGCCTAGAAACCTCTGGTACACCCCATCTCTGAAGGGCATGTACCAGTGCCACTGTGTGAGTCACAGGATAAAAGGCTGTCAACAGTGCTGCACAACAGACACTGCACTGTTTAGTTGTGGTCCATAAAAGGGTGAAAGGTGGTCAAGTACCAAACCCTCTTATGTGCACCCATTGAGATGGTTTGTATGTGTCTTCCTGGCCATCTATTTATCACACATCCTCTTCCTCTGTCACAGTCAGCATCCATGATCACCCACCTAACCCATCCACAGGTTTTATTTGCTTCTTCAGCAAGGTTTTGAGGTTCCACAGAATAAAGAATCATTGACAACCACTAAACTGAAAACTGATTTCTCAAAGGTTTGCACGTCTGGAAATGCACCTATTCCATGTCAGACAAATATTTTGCAGCTCTGTGGGAAACTAGGCCTTTTCAGGGATTTTCAGGTGAAGGATGAATGACATGAGTCACTCTAGGACATGGGTGGAAACTAGCTGGTACATGTATAAATTGCATACACAAAGCTTTCATACAGAGGCAGGCAGGACTGAGTTAGAACTAAAATGTATGGAGACACTGCTGGATACATGCTGTGTTCTTCACTTCTTCATAAGCTGATTCCCTACTCCCAGGACCACACTGTTCATCCTTCTTCCAGAACTTAACCTACAAGGAGAATAAATTAATGCAGAGCATGAAAAGCACAGGAGACATCCTCAACCTCCTCATATCTTCACCATAAGACTTTTGCAGACAGAGACTTTTTGACCTAGGTGACAAACACCTACTCACCAGAGATTTTCCTTCTTACTCTTGTGCTCTGCTTTGCTGTTAATATCTGAAAGCAGGATGCCTTTGGGAGCCCGTATTTCTTTTTTTTTTCTTTTTTTTTTTTGGCGGGGGTGGGGGGTGGGGGGTGGGAAATGGTGGACAATAAAAGAAGGATCCTGACAACACTTTGGCATTTTTTCAGACTGTGCACTTTTTATGCCCCTGCACAGTTCGTAGACAACAGGCTATAAAATACAACAGAGCAGTCCACAGATGTAATAAAAAGAATATGGATTCAATCCAGCATTTTAAGGAAAGATAGTTCCACTTACAGCAATGAAGAACAATGATGCCAGGATGAGATACAAATAGCTGTAATAATTTTTGTGGTTTTAAGACTTTAGCAGAGAATAATCATATATCAGGCACTGGGAAACTGGGTATTTTTACCCACAAGAAGACTATTCTGCAGCAGCAAGTAGACCTGAAGGCAGATCACACAGTCAGGGTTTTGTTTATGAAGTGGCTGTCAAATTTGAGTCTGCATCCTCTTACACATACCATCTGCAGCCACATCTTTTCCAGTCTGGCTCTGTGCTCTGTGTTTATGGAAGCAACTGTACAGCAATTATGACTTATCCCCACTGTGTGGAGAGGCTACACCTGTCATTTTATCTTGTTCACTTTGATCCTGTCTGCTTATCACTGGCTTGGGATGAAGGCTTGGCCTCAGCAGTGTATTTCTTAGAGCCGATGTTCAAATTGGCATCTAAGGGAGGAGGCAAAGCTTTGCTTCTCCGTTGCTCTGCAGCTGGTTTAGTCATTTCCAGTAGTCCAGAATGGTCATGAACTGCCACTTAGGCAGAGCAGTGAATAGTTACACAAGGTGGATTGGCAATGAAGAACCAGACGCTGGGAGTATTGATTTAGCAGACCATGAGTGAGTTTTCCTTGTTGCTTCTAGAAATGTTCACAAAGTTGGGTGCCAAGAGGAAAGATAAACAAATTTATCATCCAACAGTAGGAAGGGGAAAGAAAAAGAATCACCTCTCCAGAAATTCAGTTCTGCAAGCTTTTGTAATACTAAACATAAAGGGGTAAAAGAAGCAATATTCATTTTATTCCTTGCTATGGTAGTGGACATATATTAACTACTGGAAGCCTCAAAGCACTACTTAAGGGATTACAAACTCTGTACATGCAGCTCAGCAGTCACTAAACTGTTGCCACCTCTAGCCTGCAGTAAGGCAGTCATTAACATGGCCTTGAATACTGACTGGGATTTTCTGGCAAAGGTTTTAAATTGAAAAATTCCAGTTGGTGGAAATCACAGTAGATGATCCAAATGTCTTTATCTGGAGGGCAGGAGAGGGAAAGGAATTAAAGAGGGACATTTCTGCTTTCAAATTTACTGTCATTCATATAAAAAGTAAACATTTTGAAATTGAAAGATAATATTTTAAATGTATACACAAATATTTTAAAAAAATAGAAATAAATATGAGGAAAATTACTTGGCTTCTATTATCTTCATAAGTTTCAGATTTCTGCTTTTCACCCACTATTAAGGATGGGAAAACTTGCTTGTGGACTGGAAAAAACTGTTTCCTGCCCATCTCTCTTGGCAAACCACTATGTTTCTGTTTAGCTGCTGAAACTTCAAAAAGCAACAGGCAATGGCTGGATCAGAGCTGATCTTCCAGTGAATGAGAAATCCTTCCAGGATATACATTTGTTCAGTAGCATGTTCCTGGCCATGGGAATGTTTTGAAAGGTGAGGTTTCTATAATAACTCCTGTGGCTTCCTCACCGTGGGAAGGTAAGTGAGTGATAAACATGCCCTCTTAGTCCCTTTCCCCATTCATATTTGCTCTTCTGCAAGAAGAAAACATTTGTCTGACTGATTTGCAACTGGGAAATATCCATACCAGTGCTGTGGGGATGTGCAGCACACTGGTTCCCAGTGTTCTTTACCTTCCATGATGTCTTGGCTCTGCCTTTAACTTCTTCCCCTATGAGGAAGGAGGATTCCTAAGAAAATTAACATCCAAAGCCATACTGAAGCATCTTTTTTGACAAAGTTTAGGGAACCCATGGAAAAGTATGTTCAGAGGAGGTATCAGAAGAGTTAGAAGATGCATCACCTCTATTTTCAGTTGCTTCTTGCAGGGAAAGAAACTATCAAAAAGTTCCTCTGGCAGATGCACTACCTAAAGGGTTACAGGATCGTAGTGGAGGTGTCTTTGCCCTGTGAATGATAAGAGTTTCAAAAGAAAGAAGAGACACAGACTGGTCAAGATCTTACCAGAGTTCAGTGGGAGCCCTGCCTGGGGAACAAAACTGTCTCTCTGCAGGAGAAAGTGGAACTGGATTGCTGCTAAGAGGACCTCAGCAGCATTATTATTTCTATCCCCAGAGCTCCTTTGGAACCAAACACAAACACCTCTGTTCATAGCCCTGAAAGGATTGAATGAGGATCACCTTTGCACTTGCCTGGTCATGTTGTTATTGTGGAGATGGCCTTGCTGGTACAGTATCAATATGCTTCACAGTTCCCATTAGAAAAGGTAAGCAAAGCCTTGGCATCCTGCCTTGAGTTTTGATGTAGAGTTTACCATCACAGTAAGCAAAGGCAATGGCCAAGCAAAGGCAATGGTCACAGTCACCTTGGGAAAGGAACGACTATCTAAACATAACAAAAAACATCATGTAGTTGTTTTGGAAAGAGGAAGAAACTATACTGGGGGAAAAGTAGAAAAGGAAAGCTCAACACAGTCTTAGAGCTCTTTAGTCACCTTAAAGAGAATCAAGAGAGAAGATTTGCTCTTCTGATCTAAGAAAGTCTCCTCTTCTGGAGGAGACATTTGACCTAATATTAAATACCTCCAAAACTCAGTGTGTAGATTCCTGGAGTTCTGATTCTAGACTTGATCCTCAGGTTTTAAGCACTTTGCACAAGACACAATCCCAATCTGTTTACTTGCAGACCAGGTGTAGACACGCACACTTGCTCTGACAAGGATGTTCTAAGGCAGTTCATGTTTGATAAAAAACACTCAGGAAAGGTGGATCTGCACGGCACAGAGAAACCCAGGAAAGGAAGAGCTTTCTTCTTCAAAGAGAGTGTAACACCAGCACACCAACTTGACTGACTCAGGAATCAGGGCCATTCAGCCAGTTCTCTCATCTGCCTGCTGATCATATCAGCAGAGAGATGTACTAGGAGATGAAAGAGAGCAGAGCTTTATCAGGTGGTTTCATTTCTCATTACCCAGAACCAACTCATGCGTGTGACTTTGTTCCCCCTCTGCCCCACAAGTGCAGGAAGGATCATTCCCAGAAATACATAGAATTAAGGGACTTGTTTTCTCTCTCTCTCGCCATCCCAGGCTTTCAGATTGTGGGGTGGGGGGGGGAAAGAAGGGGAGATGCAGGATGTCAACAACAATAAGCAGGAGGGGAAAAGATGCCTGGCACTGGGAGAGTTCAGGCTGGGACAGTTTGATCTCTCCCAGAGCACTCTCAGTGCTTGAAGATCACTGCTTTTGACACGTTTCTCCGGCTGCTGAATGAGAGGATTTACTTGGGTGAAATTTAGGCCCGAGGGGGACATGAAAATCATATTCATAATTTGAAGTGACATGTGATTCAGGATTAAAAAGCTGGCTGGCAGAGAAAAGAGCTGAGGTTATCCTTTTGAGCTGTGCTAATGCAGAAAACTCTGTTTTTAATCCTGTTTTAAAAAGGCCTAGAAGGTTTCCAGCTGGGGCAGTTAGAATATAAAGGAGCAGTAAAGATGAGGAATCCCTTTTTCAAAAGGAAGAGAAAAAAAAGCCCAAAACAACAACAAAAGATCAAGTTCTGCTTTTGTTTTTCTCTGATAGCAAGTGGTTGAAAGCCAATACATGAGAATTTTTTAAAGACCCTTCCTTTGTCCGACTCCCTAAAGCACCCCATGCAGCAGGAGTGGTCCGTGGGACAACACAGAGCTGACAGCTAAAGGAGAAATCAGTGCTCAGGAGAGGGCTCCTGGGAGCTGGGACTGCAGATTTCCTCAATTTGTGCATTTCTTGGAGGGACTGGAGCTCCAGGAATAGTTTCTCCCTTTTCATCACTGCCCAAGAGCTCCTTGTCCCTTGCACTCTGAGCAGAGAGCATAAAGGTGCTCCTCATCCCATGGGCTTTAGCACTGTGTAATTAATCTCTGCTCCTTGCCAGGTCACTTCTCCAGAGGGGCTCTTAACTGCAGCAGGACAGTGTGCTGACATCACTGCTTATTGTGCTTATTATACTACTGGGAAAAATTAAGTTGATCTTCCTCTAGGTGCTTATTTTTATATTTGCCTGCTGTTTTAACTCTCCCACCTTATTTTATGACAATATTATTTGACTTTTGCCATTATAGTTCTTTTCAATACTATAAGGCAAGAGCTCACTTGTCAGCGTAGATGCCTAAAACTCATCAAATGATGTATTATGTATGTATTACATACCATATATTATGATGATAAAGTCAGTTTTCCAATGAGTACCCTAAAACATGACAGGCTGGAAGCTGTCAAACTGCTTCTCTAAGTAACATGCAGAATGAACAGCAAATTGCACAATCACCAATTCACGTGTTAAAAGTGAGGGTTTCCATGTTTATCTCAATAGTTTCTCAGATATTTAGAGATTATTTTTTTTCTTCTGTAATTTTGCAAGATTTCATTTCAGAAAGGAAACTTCATGGTTAGTTGAAATGTTCTGTTTTGGTGTACTTGAATTGATTTGGGTGAGATCTTTTTTTGCCTTGCTATGACTTAAAGTCCATTTCATAACATTGGTTTGGATGAAATGAGAAAGCAAAGTCTGTGTTCTCAAAAACCTCACATTGTTTTCCCATTTCTCAGAATGGACTTCCATTATTTCCAGTCCTTCAAAAAAAAATGTTTTTAATTGAAATAGCATTTTCTAATAAAAATCAGCACTGACAAAACCAAATCAAACTTCTGCCCAGCTCTGTTCAAAGACTATCCCTGGAACAAATCACATAAGACCAAGGTTTCAACTTCCCTGTCCCTCAAGATACAATTATTTTCTATTGCTCTTATCCCCCCCCTTCCCCCCCTTCTGGAAATACCCTCAGCTAAGACAAAAAGAAATGATCCAAAGCTAGAGGAAGTCAATGAGATCTCTTCTGTGTATTGACTTTGGGTTTGAGGAAAGCTCTAGATCAATAGGGTGCTATTATTAATCTAATAGCCTATATATAGAATTAAAGTGTGCCATCATATGAGGTTTTTAAATCATCCTGTAGACTTCAATAGAAGCTTATTGCATTGCATGTTCATTGCTAAAATGGAAGAGTTACTGGTTTTGTCTGTTGCTCATCTTGTTGAGGCAATTTGCCATGGCAGACAAGTAGCATCATCACTCACTAGATGATGAACTCCCACCATGTGGACTTGTTCAAACCCTCCTGATAAATATGAAAATGAAGGAGGGACGAAAAGATTAGGGACTGCAGGGACCTAACCTGAGGATCTGGACTATGAAAACTTCTACTGAAAGCAATGCCATATGAAAGAAGATCCTTTGCTGGATGCTTTCTTCATCATTTCCTGATTAGCAGTCAGGGTAGAGGAAAACTACACCAAAATCTAAACCTCTGCCTCAGCACTGTTTTCACTGTTAAGATGAACACACCTGATACTGCATCATTAAAAGACCATAAACATGAAACTCAATGATGCTATTTTTTACTGAGTCACTTTTGAGGATAGAAAAGCACTTTCAGTGTGACAGACCTGGCTGCAGGCCAGCAGGTGACAATCCTCCAGGGAGTTTTGTTACCACTGCTGGGTACACTAAGAGCATGTTACATGTAATCAGGGAAGCAACCTCTCTCTCAGGTTCATAATAGAGTTTCCTGCCTTAGTAACTTCATTGGTAATTTTTGTTAGTTTTCTTGCTTCAAGTGCTGGCACATCACAAACTGGATATATTTGCTAATGCAGAGAAAGACAGGATGAATTGTAGAAAGCTACACTGACTGAAGAGATCTTACTGCAGGTGTTCAGCCAGCAAGGTATAGCTGAAAATGCTGTTTGAAGCACTAGAGGGGAAGAGCCATCTTCCTTTCTGGATGTCTAGATGATTGCTTGCATGTATGATTACCACAACTGTGGGCACAATTACAGTAATTATATGGGCAAATGAAACATGCAGTTACACATGCCCAGTTCTGAAAATCTGGGCACAGGTAGTTGCCAAAGACCACAGGGAGACTCTGCTCAGGAAAGGAGATGCAACATCATCCCCAGGCAGGGCTGGAGAATGTGCTTGCATCCAGCCTTGTGCCTCATGTTTTCCATTTCCTCATTGTCTCTCTTGGAGGAAACGAGACCAGATCATCTCCTGAGCACCTCCTCTTGGACTTGCATACCTAGCACTAGTTTCTGAATTGCTTTGTTGAAATCCAAAACAAAGATGAAGCCAGGCTCTTTGGATATCATTATATGGATCTGCACAGGGAAAACACTACAAATAGTATCATCACATAGCATTAACTACATTCTGAGAAACCCAAAAAACAACTGAGATCATCTCTATTCATAGGAAAGAAAAAAAAGAAGTCCGAGGCATATTTGCAGAACATTTTCTCTAGGCTATTGAGGCCAGTATTATTTAACAGTTGTCATTTTACTGTGCATACAAAAGTTGACTTTTTATCTGACAGATTTGAAAATGAGCTATAAAAATTAATTCTAATGGCTAAGAATTATCAAAAAAATGTTTCACAAACAAAAGAAACCCCAAAAACAAACAAACAAAAAAAACCCCAAATCAACAAACTAGAAGCTTCATAACACTCAAATATAAGAATTCTTAAGAATAAAGTTTTGTGAAATATACTCAGAATTCCCTTGTTAAAAACAAAAATGTATTTTTATTTTATTTTTTTGCTAACATGATTTGATTTTATGTAAATTGCATTACATATGATTTTAAAACCCTTCCTACATTGTGTTGCCATTTCAGATCATGCAACCATTGCAAAAGAAGTGTCATACACACACACACATACTAATATAGATGTAATGAAAACAGTCTATTTGTCTGTGGATTATATTAAGTGTCCATAGTGATCAGAGTGCAATAAAGTATAATAAAAGACCAATGAAAAATGCTGAAACAAAGCCCCCTCTGCTTTCAGAATTGAAGACAGGCCGTTTTCTCTGGATATGTAATTTTTTATTCTGTCTCTTTAATTTACATGAATAATTAAAATAGATTCAAGCAACCCTGTGCTCCTATGGTTTTTCAGGCTGAAAGCAAAATGTGCTATAAGAAAAGGCTAATGAGTGAAATGCTGCAAATCATAACAAGGAGTCTGATTTGGGAGAAATTGTTAGACTGATTTTCAAATAAATATTGAAGGGAATACCTGAATGACAATTTATTTTTCATATCCAACTCTGAACTATACAAATATCTGGCTTAAATCTACACTGAGGAATATGAAGGGTAAACATCCTAGAAATTCAGATTTAAATCTTAATAACTGAACTCAGCTTTCAGAGCCAATAATGGTTTCAAAGTGAATGTTTTCAAACAAGATTAGATATTTGCTGTTCACTTCATGAAATATCTTGCACAGATATTTGAAAATGTACCAATATGTGTTATGTGGATAGAGGTACAATTTAATTAGACTAATGAATTGATTTCATGTGGCCATGAGCCATCAGCTATTGTAGTCTGATGGAGAATTCCAGGAAAGGGTTTTTCCTCATATTGCTCTTTTCCCCATCCACCTGTGTCCATCTGGCCAGCAGCACAGGGAAACATTTTGCATCCCCTCCTGAGCTCGAGGAACAGTCTACAGGTTTTGCAGAGGAATGTAAAGTAAAACAACTGGAAAGCATTTCTTTTGTATGGGATGTTGCTGGGACACGTGAGCATGGCCAGCAGTCCCACCAACATTGCTTAAGGCTGGACGGTGTGGGCTCTGTCTCCCCAGGGTTTGGGAATCTACCAGCCTGGATGCCTCTATCTCACCTCATTTAAAGACCCTTCTTCAAGCTTCAGGATGTCTAGACTTCCTCTGGAGAAGTATTGTCCAAAGTAGATCCTTCCCACCTATTTTAGGACAGGATGAATCATGCTTTGAATGTGCCCACCCCTCCTCCTTTGAGTTTGCATAGGTGAATAACAAACTGCAAATGACCTGTAGACAGTGATGATAAGGGAGGTGAGTCCCAGCCTGGTGACAGTCCTGTCCCTGTTCTTATCATCCACTGAAGCAGCAGTCAGGCTCCCCAGCAGAGACAAGAGCAAGAGGCCATACCCACCCTTAGCTGTCTCCAAAGGAAAAGCATCACACAAAGACCAGAGGAAGTCACTTCATTCGATGTTCGAACCTGGCCTGGTTTTCTGGCACACAACTGCTCTATCCAGCCCGAGCTGTGAGTCACAAGCTAAGCCCTCAAGTTACTAATACAGCTCCACATATTTTGCAGCATATTATCCCTTTTGGGTTTGGCAAAGCAAAGTGTCTCCACTGCAGGCAGAGGAGGAATTATGATGAGCGTTTCCCAGCTGGACTTCATGTAATCGTCACAAGGATAAAGAGTTCCTCGAGACTCCAGATCTTTCCCTGTCAGGGTTTAAGCCTCTCTCTGGCTCTGTTGAGCTTGTCAGGTTTTTTATTTACAAAATTCAGCTAAAAATCTGTCCTGCCAGACTAAGCCAGGCTGTTTCTGCTTGTTTCTTAATCTCCAGGCTGCCTCCCTCCACATGTTAAGGGACACTCAGTTTGTTTAAGGCCTGAGGCAGGCATAATTACAAAATTTAGGCAGAATCCTGAACTGACCCCAAAGGTCTTCCCACTCAGACAGAAATCATTTGTCATAATGAGCCTACTCGTAACCTCCTGACCCTTGGAGCTCAATTAATTTCACGCAGAAAAAGTGTTCACAGCCCCTGGACCCTTCTGGAGAAGGGATTTGCATGGTGACATCTCCCACTCACATAAGCCCTTGTGAGCAAAAACTGGCTTAGAAATTTCTCTAGAGAGAACAATGAACAGTGATAGGGATTTGTTTTAAAAGCAGGATGGCAAAATGAGGTATTTCTGTGTTTGGCTGTAAAGCAAATGTGTGTTCCTTAGAAAAATAAATATAAAGGCATATAACAGTCTGTGGACATGTTTTAATCTTGTGTCCCTTAAAGCTCTTTGAAATATAGCCATCTCTATTGAAGAGGGGGGGTGATCCATCAAAAGGGTCTGATTTGCTGCACAAGTGCTGTGCCCGGCAGGGTACATCATTGGCCCAGGAAATGGGAGCAGTGCTGAGGGCATGGGAGACAATGTGCATGATCTGCAGTGGAAATCACTCACTGGGGCAAAACACTGCAGCAAGATGGGCATACACAAGCAGAGTTGGGCTGCTTCTGCATCCCACTGCACTTGCATTTTGGGCTAGGATCTTTACTAGCTGAACTGCCTGGATTTGAGCTGGTGCTCTTTCTCAGCTACTGAAATAATCCCTGGATTTTTCTATTGTTTTGCCTAATTAACACATAAATTAGAGCAAGAATAGAGCTTTAGTCTGAGGTTTTGAATGTATGTTTTCTCGTCTTTGTCATCACCTCAAATACTTCAAAAGGATGCCTGTGCAGTTCAGCAAATGGAATTAAACTACCTAAAATTAGCTGTCCTGTGTGAGCTGGATTTGGGGATGACAGGGAACAGATGAAAAGGGGTTTCAGGTCACTTGGATCAATAAGTATACAGTCAGATCCTTTAGCAGGCTCTCTGTTTGGTTATATGAGTGGGTTGCATTAGACCCACTTGTGCTGGAATAGATTTTACTAGCAAGAATAATAAAAATCTGTCCTGTTCTACCTCTTGGCATGGTCCAGCCAGCCTATTTAATTAAGATGAAAAGCACAGTCAAGAAGATAATTCAAGAGACATCAGTCGTCTTAGACAATATGAGGCAGTGATTTTTTTTTGTATCAAATCATTGAACCTGCTTATGCACTTGCGGGAATGCATGTGGCTAGACTGGATGATCCAAGAGGCTCTTTCCAACAACCATAACTATTTGCACTTACATAGCACCTTTTGTCCACAGATCCCAAGGTCTATAAATCTGTAGGCTCATAGGTGGGGAGCTTCAGCAATGAATTTGGCAACCATGTGATAAATTGTGTTTATTATGCACTTTCCTCATGCCATCCTTGTAATAGAGTTTCACTAGGAATGAGTCCTGGACTGTGCAAGCTCTGTTGGGAGCTCAGCTGCTTTCATCAGAAACAGCCAGAAAGCTGTCTTAGGGAAATCCCCAGATGGCACAAAATTGGCATTCCCTGCTTTTTTGCCACACAGCCTCTTGGCACAGGAGATAGTAAGGGGGTGAAGCATTGTGCATGGTGATTAAGCCGTGGCAGTCAGTAGCTGCAGCCACTTTCTTTTGGACATTCAGTCCAACTTCTCTAAGTTATGCAAGAATGGGCTTTGGATCCCCATTCAGGGGGCCCACACTCAAGCACCCTGACAGCAGGAAGATGGCAGGGAATTGCCTCTCCTTCCTTTTCTTCCCATTTTCCACAAAGAATAGGCTCACCATTGAGGACAGAGCCCCCCAAGTTATGCATAATATATTAAATAATGCAAATGTACAACAGCTTCTACACAGACCACTCTCCATGGCTTGATAGATGCCTACTGTTTAGACTGTTTAACTGATGGCACAGTTTTTCCCCTGGTTTGTGCACAGGGGGAATGTATTTCTGACAACATTCAGAGATGGGATTTTGCCTTTAACTGTTGTCTCAAGTGCTTTCACTCCTGAAAATCACAGAAGATAAAAATAATGCATGTTGAGTGTGTTTAAGTGTGCACATATATGATACATGATTGCTGGCCATTTATGACATTAATCTTCACTCACAGAGACAGAAGAGATAACTCATAAGTTATCCCTCTGCTCAACCATGAATATAAATGTCAGGCTCCTAATGGAGATGTTGTCTAATGAAATATTGTGAATTATTGAATCTTCTGAGCCATGTGCAAATTTCATTTCTTCTTCCCTTTTGGGTTCAGATTGGGTATTTTTGAGGTGATGCTAGCAGCGTCGTGAAGAGCAGATGGAAAGATTCTCAATGTAGCATTAAAGATCTAATCTTCATACTGTGGAATGCCTTGGAGGAGATGCTGGCTGCCCACTCCCATGGCATCCATAATTAAATTTACATTAAAACCAAATATTTTGGAGACCTCTTCCCTTATGAACACAGTTTGAAGGTGAAGCTAAAGAAGTCTAAAGCTATAAGAGACAACAGCCTGGCCTATAAATCACACTAGTGTAACTAAATCAATGTAAAGTGGATCAAGTTACTTTGGTGCCAACTCAACACACTTAAAATGGTTTAAGCCTTGTTTGAATTGGTTTAGCTTAATTTAGTAAATTAGTATAGACAAGCTAAAAATTCTTTGTAATTTACCATTGCTTATGTCTTCATCAGCTTGTATGTCACACTGACTTATATCATCCTCAAGACGTATTTCCCAACGTGCAATTTAAATCCTCAGTCCTCTTCTTTTTGCTTTGGTTTGCAAGAGGAGGGGTACTGTTTATCTCTAGAGAGGAAAGTTATTCAGAAACACTGCTGTGTCTAAAGGCACATGTACACCTTTGAAACCTTGGTGGAAGTTCCTAGGAAATCTCCCACTGTTTTTCCTAGAAACTCCCAGCTCAGACAAGTGCTTGTCACCAACAGTAATCTAGTCTGCTCACTGACCCATTCGTGTTTTATTCCCAGGCCCAATATAGTCCACATTTCACTTGTTCATGTTACCAAGATAAGAATGTTTTGCTAAGGTGACACATCTGAACTGAAAGAAGTCCACTGAAAGAAGCCTCCCCACAACCAGCTCTGCTGGCAGATCTGTGATATAAGGTGGTAGAAACCTCATCAGAAGTGGCAGGTGCTGGCATATGACGTTTCTTCTCTCACTTTAATGTCCCTGTCTTTATTTGTCTACTTGAGGAACACATAATTTTGCTGAACCCCATCATTTCCTATGGGGCTGATCTCTCACTTTCAGTGGAGAGTTGTAACTTGCTGTAATCCGATCACTGTGCAGAATGGTACATGTAAAACTTGTGACAGGTGATGATGAAGTTTCTTCTTAGTCCTTAAAAGGTAGAAATAATCAGAGTGATGATCATTCAGAGGGCTATGCAGCTCAAAGGAACAGGAATCCCTCTGGCCCACCACCACTTGATGCAATAGTTGCACTGATAGCATCATGCTTATCCTCACACTTGCCCTGTGATGTAGAGATGTGTTATTATCCCCACTTACAGCTGCAGCACAAAGGATGAGGGTAGAATAAATGACTTGCCAGAAGGCAGATGGGGAGTCTATGGCACAGAAGATTATAGGAGCCAGGTGACCTGTGTCTTGGTTTGGCTCCATGCCCAGAAAAATCTCTGTTTCTTCCTGTAGTTATTGTGCCTTTCCTCTGCAAAATGCAAACCTCTGTTGAAATCTCAAGCCCTTTAAGGCTACCAAAAAAAAAAAAAAAATCTGATTCCTGGGTTTAAAATATTATGGAGCCTTTACTTACCCTGCAGGCTTAGGCAAACTGCATGATTGTACCATATTTAAGAAATGACCCAGTATGAGTAATGCCTGCATTGGGATGTGGTGCAGTTTTGGCCAGAACATTACCACTGGCCTCTTTTTTTCCCATTGGCATGAGTCAGCTCAGTGTTTTATACCCAGGACACTGATGGTCTTACTGGGTGCTGATCCTGATTATCTGGAGAAAGCTGCTAGATGGGGCACACCATTTGTGTATCAGCTTGCCCACATGGCATGATGGCTGCCTTGCCACTCCCTGCAGCAAAGATGTTTAATGGCAGAGCTCTGCAATACTGAGTGTGAGCTCCATCACATCATCATCATCCACTGACACAGGGTCTGCACTGGGTTGTTAAATTCCTTAAGTATTTATTGAAGGCAGTAGTGCCTCAGGCTCCATTCACCCCCCTCCACATACCTAGCTGAAAATTACTGCCAGCCTTTGCCACTGACCCTTACAGGAAGCATTGAACCGATCCCCCCTGACAAACACAGAGCAATGGCTCAGCCTTGCCGAATGACCCCCGGTGAGGTCGGCCTGACACTGTAGGCAAGGATTGATTGCAGGTAGCAGGTGAGACCCTTTCACTTGACTGCTTCTGGGACTTGACCAAAAGCTCTGTGCTTCAGGCAAGGCACACAGTGCGTGGGGACAGGAGCCCCAGCTACCTTTATTAGGGCAGTCTGGCCACTGATTATCTTTTTAGACTTAGAATTGCTTTTAGACTTAAAATTGGGTGTGTTGATGCTTTTCCTTGGGCATAGTTCTTGGGGAGGGCAGCAGAAGCGTTTCATGCTTCCCTGGGCAAAAACGGAAATGAGCACAATCTCTGCTTATCAGTCCCCCTCCTCCCTGACTGCCTCTGCTTTGGCTCCATCGATCTGCAGTGAAGATGCTTCCCATTTACACCAGTGTCCAGAAAGACAGAATTTGATTTGAGGTAATTGTTGTCCGATGCACTCGATCAGGCCTCTATCCAGTGCTTTATGGGAGCAATATTACAGCAGTAGTGATTTCGCTGTTGCAGTGGATTGCATCAATATACACTGGAACTGATGTGTTAGGATCAGGAAAGTGACATTTACTGCAGAAAAGGGAGCACGTTATTTGGCCCCAAATTTAGCTGGGAGT
Organism: Indicator indicator; assembly: GCF_027791375.1. NCBI lineage: Eukaryota > Metazoa > Chordata > Aves > Piciformes > Indicatoridae > Indicator > Indicator indicator. The sequence goes on from NC_072033.1 coordinate 5,082,330, forward strand.
CGAGAGATATAATTCTATCTTCAGCTGGAATCATTTATCCCTGCTCTAGGTCTTGCCAAGACAAATAAGAGCTTCTTCATGCTCACATGTTAATACTGTTGTGATGAGCAAAGGGTTCATTTATTTTTTAATCATTGTTCAAATTAAGCTGTTAAAATCAGGGAGAAACCCAAATTCTAGAGATCTGAGTTTGTGTGATGTAGTTATTTATCTGCCCTCTGTAGGCTAATATTGGGGGGAGGTAGGGGGAGGTATGTTTCTTCCTAATTTATATTAAAATTAGATGGAGGACAAAGAAAAAGTGAGAAAGAAAATGCCTGGTCTAAATCTGGTCGAGGTTCTGAATCCCAAATCAAAGGAGCGAGGCATCCTCAGTGATAAATGTTTTATGAAGAGCACACACAGCATGGTAATGCCTGCAGAAATCTGACAGTTTTCTCTGCTTTCCCTCTCTCTGCTCTAGTTTCCCATCCGTGCCTCAGGTCATACAGTTGAGCCTTGTTGCTCCTGTCCTTGCCTGTGGTCCCTGATTCATCACTTTTCAGACATCACTTTGCTGTGTCTGGAAGAAGCAAGCAGGAGAGACACAACTTCCCCTGAATTTCCTTGTCTCCATTTGTACTTCTGTTTCCAATTTACTTGCTGCTCTTTTTCACTTATTTTGCCCTTGCTCTCCCATTGTCTCTTTCCTTGCTACTGTTTCATTGTTTAGTGTCACTTGGGTAGCAAATGATCCCACAGTGCATTGGGGAATAGTCCTTGCACTGCTGAAGTGATTGACCTTGACCATGGGCAACCTGTCTCTGTCTGTAAAACCCATCCTTTTGCAAAAGTCCATACATTTCTCCCTGATCTTGGAAGCTGTGGGTTTAAGGTTCCTCAGAATATTCTCAGGAGTCCAAATGCCTTCAAGAACAGGGCTTAGAGTGATCCCCAGGTGTTTGCTATTGCTCTTGGTGAGACCTTCAAGAGAGAATAGCTCACTGCTTCCATGGACCTCTCATGTACAATTATTCAGAAATTTCCTCACTTTGTTTAGGCATCTGGGGCAAGCCATGGCTTTGTTGGCTTTGCACATGCTTTTTTAAGACCTGGACTGCTGAGGTGTTTTTGAAAGATCACTGTTTTATTTCTTGTTCTCAGTGCACAGGATAACCAGGAATGAGGAATCTCACCTTCCTGGGGCAGATGGGTCCTGTGATTCACTGCTGTTCCTGTCGGAAATGTGCTCCTGCTTTCCTATTGGAGTAGACCTAGTCATAGCCTTTCTTTTTCATTTTAATTCAGCTTTATAGGAAGCCTTTCATCACAATTAATTCAAAAAGATGAGGGCTCACTTCCAAGTGTTTTCCTTCAGCCACTTACTGCCCAGTGCAGAGCAGCAGAGCAGAGATAGGATTCCTCATTGCAGTTCTGCCCTGTTGTGATTTTTGCTTGAACCCTCTTCCTTTCCTGTACCAGAGAAGGATACATATTGTGCAGAGCACATTGCACAGAGCTCCCTTGCCATGGAACTACTTCTGCCACCACGCCAGAACAAGCAAACACACCTTTGGAAAGGCAGGGTCCTGTGTCAGACCTCAAAGGAGATGATATTTTCACCCAGTTCCCAGCTGGGTTCCTGTGGGTGCAGCATTCTGGACATACTTTTGCCAAGAAATAAAAGTTGAAATTCAGTATATTTACTGCAAATGACAAATGAGAGTATAAAGCTGAATAGAGAAATTACCCGGGAAAAATAAAGTATCCCCCCAGGAATCAGATCATGTTCGAGACTGCAACTGGATGAGACAAGCCACAGCCAGCGAAACTACACAAATTCATCGTGCACTGAAGAGCTGCAAGACCCAGACCTGTGGCTGCTCTGCCCAGCCTCACCTGCACACTCTAAAATGTGCACTGTGCTCTCCTTGGATTTGGAGTTAGACCAATCTTAAAGCAGAGGCAGCATGAGTATGCTTGTCCTGAGCATAGCTGTGCTAGAAGTGGCATGTTATTGTGAACACTTACTCTCAACATATGGGCAATGTCTGGGGCAGCCTGTCCAAATGATTTATTGATGGGTCAACATTTCCACAGCCAGCACTACAGAGTGGAGGATTCTCAGGCTATTGAATATTTTGTATTCACTTGAGGAATGAGATTTTGCATGAATTATACCAAAAGGATCAACCAGACTCAAGTCTGTGTTAGATTCTCATCTCTGCCTTGAGATCTGCTCTGTAAGACTTCATCTCTCAGCTTCTCAGCTCTATTTTCCCAAGGGGAGGCATTGATTTTTTTTCCTTTTTTTTGTCTTATTTGCTTGGATTGGTCCAGACTTTTACAGTCTTTCCTATGAGTATCAGCAAAGTGTTGTCTTATGTTCTGTTTCAACTTCTACAGAAACACAGAACAAAATCCCAGTACTAAATATGGGGGGGAATTTCAGCCATTTTAGGTGTCTTCTATGTTTTGCCTTTGTTCCTCATTATTCCCCATGGGAAATCAGTGCTTATCTACCAACTTTTAGTTTTGCTGTAATTAATGAAAGTTATGTTATTTGTATGAACAGTGCTTTCCAGTGATCTGGCCATGATATGAGTTTGTGGGACCATGGGCTGAAGAAGCCAATGAGCTGGGCTATGAGGATGGACAAATCTGAGAAGCAGAAAACAGAAGGAAGGTATTTTCTTAGTGCTAAGACCCATGCCAACCCTGCCTATCTATTTGCAGGGTTTTGGTGTGTATGCAAGATGATGAGAAAGTCCTTGCAATCACAATGGACAGCAAACCCCAAAAGAGGATCCAGGTTGAAGACTGAAAGAACACACATGAGCCACAAGACAACATTCTTGGAGATTTTCCTGGAAGAAGTGGTTTTCAAAGCCATAGTCTGTGAGAGAGAAAACTGGGCTTTATGAAGCTGGAGAAGTATAAGAAAGAAGATAGGAAGAGTGAGATGTCATTTGTTCAGGAGGTGGGAATGAAGATATCATCACCCAGAGACTGCAGAAGGGAACTTTAAATTGATACAAAACACCAAAAGGAAAAAAAATGAGAAGAATAAAAGAGAAGCTGGGCACAGGTTAAAAAACAGTGCAAAAAATGCTTGAGGGTGTTTTGACCTAAGTGGAAAAGGGTAAATGAGAAGCATGAACCATCCTAATTCTTCTCCCTACTTTTGAGCTTGTACAACAGCCTGACTACTGATGGGTTCCTACTTGTGAGTATTGGTTTTATCTGGAATTTATGAGATTTTTTAAGTACTGTCAGAGCACCATTTCCCCATGATTTCTTTTTTTTTTTTTTTCTCAGAGCTGAATGGGTGCATGAAGGGCACATAAAGGTTTATTGAGTAAAAGCCCTAAATGCTTGCAAACTTTTACTGTTCTTCCAGGACCTATAAATATTTTTCTCAATCCTTCTCTTCAAGGCAATAAAAAATTAGTTTAGAGGTTAGCTGTGGGACACGTGACATGAGTCTGGCTCTAATCTCATTTTGAGGTTGAGCAAAAAAGTAGAACTGAAATCGCCCAGCCCAGACTGTCAAAATATTGAAACAGATATTGACATGCTCCTGTCTACAGGCCATATACCATCTGTGGTGTGGCAAGTTGTGGGAATGGTGAAGAGACCAGGTACATGTGTATTGGGTTGCTGCTGCCCTCTCTCATAGGCACTGTTGAGGTTTGCATTTTCAGTGGAGTGGCCTCCTTCTTTGAGGACATGCTTTGTACCCCAAATATGGACACCCTCTGAACAAACCTCATAGATACAAGTCTCAACAGTGCATGGTTTTGGGTGACTGGGATGCAGCAAAGAAGATCAGAGGTCCAGACACCCAGTTTTGAAGGCAGGGATTATTTCCTGAGAGCATTATTACAAAAAAAAAAAACAACCAACCAACCAAAAAAAACACCCCAAAACTTTATTTCACAGCCACAAAAAAACCCCAAACAAACAAACAAACAAAAAAACAACAACAAAAAACCACAACAGACAAAACCCATTTTACTCTGCTCATTTCATTAATAAGCCAAGACTTTCTACTTCCAAAGCTTATAGTCTGTGAGAGAGAAAACTGGTCTTTATGAAGCTGGAGAAGTACAAGAAAGAAGATAGGAAGAGTGAGATGTCCATTAACCTGATTGCTTATTTCCACCTCTCTATAGCCTCTGGGTATCTGTACCCTTTGCTGTGAGCCTTCACTTGGGGGTTAGTTTAGCTATACTTCCTTGGGATGAATTCAGGATGCAGTAGAAAAGGAACTAAGAGAAGTGAATATGTGGCCCCAAGATTGGGATCCATTGCACAAGGCTCTTCACTTCCATATGAGGGATTTATGTGATGGATATCAATGTGGCATCTTGCAATCGCTCTGCATGTAGCTGTGCTAATTCCCTGTCAGGATACAGCAAATGGATTAATGCATGTTGACTTATGACTATTTGAAAGATGCTCCTAGTCCAGCAGTGGATATCTATGTCTTCCTTCCCTTTCCTCTTCCTTTTGAGTCTCTCTCTTCTTGATTGCAGTCCTATCCTGGAATAACAGGAGTTGCCCTTTCTGGCTGGAAGGCGATGAGTGATATTAAAGATCTGGCAGGTGTAACGGTGCCTACCAGCACCCAGGTGCCTCCAAGAGAGGGGAGGCACTCAGGACAGGGATCCACTGGCTGGACATGAGCTCAGTTTTCCCCTGATGTGTAAGTCAGCAAGTACAACACCCACACAGGAAGCAGAGCTCTTCAGTGGAGCAGCCGTGTGAAACTCAGCAGTTTTGGTTTGCGAGGGTACATATGAAAATATTTTTGGTGTCAGTTTTCCTGGATCATTCCAGCTTGTGAAAACTGAAGGCAAGCAGTAACTTTCCTGTTCTGGAGCAGTTGTTGCTTGAATGTCTGATGCTTCTCATTTCATCAGCATTTCACAAAAACACCCCAAAAGCAGGAGGATTTCATGGGAACGCTCCTGAGGCCCCTCAGCCTGGAGGTGGTAGGAGGCTTGCAATAACACATCCATTCATTTACAAGATTGTTTTGGAGCTAAACCCATTTCCTTTGTAAATGTCTACACTGAGGGGAAAAGAAGAGAAAAGTGTCTACCACGCAGGGCTTTTTTATTATAAGAAAGGCCACTTTTAGTGAGAAAAACTCCAGTTATCTTTGAGTACCAGGCATTCCTCTAAGAAAGCTGATGTAAACATAGCTGTTAAAGACTTAATGAGATCCCACCAGTATGTGTTGTGCATTTATCTAATGAGATCACATAGGTCCTCCTCTCAGCACCTCCTCCTCTACTGAAATCAGGCACCTTCTCCGCTCAGCTAGGCCCCCAGATTAATATTGCCTTGACGTAATTGTTCATTCAACACGACTGCTAATTTGTCAGTGGAGTTATCCCAGGGTCCTGCTCTAAGAGATATGAAAACAATAACCTTGTGACCAAGAGACAGGCCTAATGTTTTCACTGCTAAACTGTTGAAAGGGTGTTTTGTGTGAAGGAGAAGGGAATTAGTCATCAAGCAAAGGGGTATAGGGTTAGCGCTTCGGAAAAGAAAGAAAAGGAGGAAAAGAGGCCAAATAAAAATCGGGGCGGGGAAAAGCAAATTATATATAAAGTGTATCAGAGAAATGGATTCATCTGCAAATGCCATGAATTCTGGGCATCACTATTAAAAGCCTGTGCATTCACAAACACATATGCACATGCTTTGCCTTGCGCATGTTTGCATCACTAAAGCACCGAGAAGCAGCTTCCAAATAATTGCCTTCTAATAGCAAAAGTAACGACAACTGCAGCACAATCAAACCCAATTGCAGCTAAAGCTCAAAAATCATATTTCAAAGGAATGCTGAAGATTAGCCTGTGGCTTCCACTAAACTGTGTGTCTCTGATTCCTGCTGGGTGACACAATGGGCTGGCTTAACGCAGCCTGCCCTCTGAACTCAGCCATACAAGCCTCGGTTCCTGCAAACAGCACCCGCACTGTCTGGTGGAATTTCAAAGCTACACATATTCCACACAACAGAAAACCTTCTCTCCTTTCTCTGCCCTGTTTTGTCTGTGGCACATCTGTATGCCCCATCTCCTTATTTATCATAAAAGTTCTCAGAGTCTTCTGTGCATGTATTCCTTTCAGCGTCTGCGAAAGAAATCATTTCTCTTAGAAACAGTATAAGGGTTGAGAAGTATACACAATAGCTGGAAATACTGTTTAAGGCCCAGAGGGGAGAACTTTTTTTTCTTTTTCTGCTATGAAAATGTGCTGTTGCAAAGCAATGCAAAATTCAAACTCAACCCCCCTTCCCTCCTACCCCTACAAGAAAAAAAAAAAAAAAAAAAGGCACAAGGTGGAACAGGCTCATCTAAAGCAAAATATACTTGAGAGAACAGATGTGGCAAAACAAAACCCATGGCTTTCCATGAAGAGCTGCCAAAAATAACATTGGCTCGGCAGGCATGTGATCTTCAGAGGAGTTTGCTACTTGAGTGAGTCAGAATGGTGATTCCATTTTTACCTCTTCAGTGAACAGGAAACACATTCTCCTTGAGCACCAAACTCTCCTGCAGTGGCCCACTTACACTGGATCATACCAGTGGGCTTTGCAGGTGCTGAGACAAAGTAGAAAGTGCAATGGTTTCCTCTAGTTTGTGAAGTGGTGTTTAATTGAGGCAGAACCCGAAAGGTCATCAAGAAGTATGTGTAACAGCAGATATCTGTGTACACATACCTGAGAGTAGGAGCTAGAAGGGGAGGGCAATCTAAAATATCCTTTTCCATAGATAAAAAGAATTGGGGTCTGCCCAGAACACATCTTCCACTCCAGGATGCACAGCCTGCAAACTGTGTGGAAAGAAGTCCATGACATGGCTGATCTCACCAGTCCAGCACATGTCCTTCTTAAAGGTCTTTTCAAAACCAAAACTATTCTATGACACTTGAATGAAAACATTTTGGATTTTCATGGGGTTTTTTTTTGTAGAAAAAGGGAGTGCCAAAGGCCACAGAAAAGTTTCAGGGTTTGGTATCCAACTGATGAAAGTTGAATCTCCCTGAATCAACAGGTATGTCCTAGTTGTTGAAGTTTTACTCTGAACAAGCAAAATATATTTGGATTTTCATGTCTCAGAAGGAGTTTGAAGAACTTCTGTCCCAATATATCATTCTTTTTCCTGTAAAATTAGAAGTTCAGGAGCAAGAGTTGATAAGAAGGATAGATAAAAGTCACACAATGGAGTCTTTGCAGGCCTTTTGTTTTGTTTTTTTAGAACTGCATTTAAATGGAAAAAAAAAAAAGAGCAGGTTCCTTGAAAACCTGTTACTCTCTCAAATGCCTTTCACATCACTAGTAAGAATAATTTTCATGTTTCTATAACTGGAGTTGTTTTAATTTTGCAATAACTGAGCATATGATACCTCAGCTTCCCTAAGGGAACCACAGTGATCTTCTTTGCCCATTCTGCAGGAAACACAATGATATTATTTGCAACTTCCCACTCAAGTATTGTCAGGTTTCCTGTGACATATTTGGGAGACAGCTCTTAGTGTTCCTGAAAAATGTTTCCCACTTTGTCCAGTGCAATATCAAAAGGAGTATCTTACTCCAGTTGTAGAGCTGGCTAATTGTAGATCTGGTAGATACTTCACCGAGGACAAAGATAAAGTGGGAGTTGGGAAATATTGGTCAGGTGGGTCCTGGGAAAATTACCTCTGATTGATTAATTAAAAAAAAAAAAAAGGCATATTGAAATATCTTGTATTCAGGTACTGAACACAGCAAAAGCATTGGATCATATGTCAACTCCAAACAAACACAGTCTCACAGTCTCTCATCAGACCTCTGAAGTCATGCTGCTTCTGTTGGAGATTTCAATAACTTGAGTTGAAGACCGTTGCCAGGACTTTCAAAACCAACTGCTTGGGAGAGGACTCCAGAGGCTTTTGTGAAGCCTGCTTATCCCAGAGTTTGGGGATTGAACAATTTCTGAAAACCAGGCCAAGAGTTTTTTCAAATTGAGAAAGCACATCTGACAATTCACGACTGGAAAATTAGGTCAACATAAGGCTGTAGGTGCTCAAGTCTTCAGAAAATCAGTCCAAAGTTCTCTCAAGTCAGAAACCTGAAGTTTCCAGATTGAGAAGTCTCTTTGGAAAATGTTAGCCTCAAACACTCTTTTAGCTTTCTTAACTGTTAACTTGGGAAGACAAACATCATATAATGACTAAATCTGCTTATTATGGAGTGGCTGAGAAAGTGGAATAATATGTGTGAAATAAGTGTCTCACTAGAGGTGAGGCGCAGTTCATCTGTGAAAAGGCAGTGACAAAGTTGTCTGCCACTGGCTTTCTAATCTAAGGCAGCCTCTTGATAGGAGAAATAGTAGCTGCTCTGTGCCACCCTGACTTTGCATCTCCTCACTGCAAGATTTCTGGATTTGTGTTCCTCTTTAACCATTGACAACACAGAGCTAATCTTTCAGCACTCAGAGAAGATAAATCAGAAAGCACCAAGGAGTTCCAAAGTGATTAGGCCTTCTTGTCCACACAATTCTGTTTGAACTTGAATTCTTTTGAATTCTTTGTTAGATTTAAGAACTGACTTCAGCTTAAGGCCATTTCTATCAAAATCTAAGTGATAGGTATCTTCACTGCAAGATTTCATAGCTGAGCTACAAAAATGAGACTTCCCTTCACTTTGGTATAGAGCCTGGAAATTAAATCTGTGCTGAGTGTGTGCTCTGTGCTACCACACAGAAATTCTTTCATAGTTTCCACAGTCTTGCTTTTAGGTATTAGTGAAGCTTTCCATCTAGCACTGTCCTGCCTATTTCCCCACTCCATCACTGTCATGTCAAAGCAAACAACACATCCTGCACATATAGATAGACATTGATTTCCAGGAAAACAAGAGAAGGAGCCAAGATCAAAGACCAGTCTGCTCTGAGGACAATACACCATGGTTTGGTCTAGAAAATTTGTGTCCCAGCACTCAGATCTTTCTCCTGATCATGATCAGTGGGAGAAAATACATTGAGACATGAGATTTGATAACAGGATAATCCATCATCTCTCCTTTGATTTGAATTTAAAACTCACCAGATAGTTGCTCTGTCTCCTAGCTTTTCAACCACAAATGGGTGCTGCAATTAATTCCTGCACATTGCATGGCTGCTGGGGTATCTTCATACACCATTACAATTATTGCACAACGTTCTGACACAGAATGACTGATTCTTCACTGATGCCTGAGTGCATCACTGAGCACTTGGGTGGCATCAGCTGATTGCTGATCCACTCAAGCTGCTAATTTCTATTTCTTTTTCTTTTTTTTTAATTTTTAAGGTGGATCTTTTTCTTTCACTCCAAGGCTTTGGTTCTTCTCTCACCTTCAGAGACAATGTAGGGTTTTTTATAGGTTGTTTCTTCTTTGTTCTCCCCTGTAAAAGTGAAATCTCCTAACAAATCATTTTCTATTAAATTTTATAGCCCCAGATCTTGGCAACTTCAAGGCCATATTTTGCCACAGAAATGAATCAAAAGAGGACTGGGAGATGACCCAGAACAAGACTCCAAAGGGCTGCTATCATGACAGAGCATTAGTAAGACCTATTTTCTCAGCTCTACTGTAAGGCTGTCTCCAGTCAAGGTTTGACTGAGTTTTATTGTCACTGCAGCTCTTTGACAGCCCTGATTTTCCTGCCCCTGTGTTGCATTCACAGAAAACCCTATTGTCTTTTTCAGAAAGCATCACTTTAGACCTTAAGATCTTTGAGTCCAACTCCTAACCTGTACATCATCTACCCAAGTACAATGTTTCTACATTATCAAGTTGTTGAAGAACCATGTTTATGTATGCTCAGTTGCAGCCCACCAGGCAGCTGGATGGTAGAAGAACCTCTGGGTAGCCAGAAAGAACTGCATTGCTGGAAAATGATGAAACCAAGGATCCATTTTTCCTTCCCACTGCGCTCATTAGCAGACAGCAGCCACTTTTATCAGTCTGAATATATTAGTCAGAAGGCTCTCACCACACTGGAGCTTCACAGTGCTGGATGCTGTACAAACACTCAGTGTGTGCATTCCTTCCATGCAAAGAACAAGAAAATCATTACCTCCTTGCCTCAAGCACCTCCCCTTTCCTAAGCCACCCTCTCCACTCCCTGTGTGCACCTCCTGTTTATCATGCCACAGATCTCAGTGACTGGTGGAAATTCAATAAACACAGGTCTGATGCATGTTGATAAGAGAGGCTCACAAACCAAAACAAGCAGAAAGAAGAAAACTTCTCTTCCTCTTTAGCCCCTACCCGCAGATCTCCTCAAAGGAAGTCTCATACTCTTGATGGTGCAATTGATTTTCAAGCCCCAACAAACAATTTTTCTGCCCCACTGTGAAACAAAAGGACCCCAGTGCTATTCACCCCAGAAATTCAACCAGCATGAATCAAGTGTCAAAAACTCAAGAGATCTTTTAGTGCTAACAAAAACAAGAACAGGAAATGTTTTATTCCTTTCTTTCAAAGCTTTGAGGCTACAGTCGTATTAGGAACTCAACTGTAAGGTTGGAAATTGAGAGAGAGGATTTCCTTTTTGCAGGAAAGTTGAAGTTCCTTTGTAGTCAATTGATTATAACGCTGGGAGCTAGGGCTGAGTCCAGTCTGTAGGTCAATGCAAAGCATATTCTCAGGCTGAGGGGCTGCAGCATGGAACTTCTCATGCAAGGAAAGCCACCCTTCTGCTCATAGCAACTTTGCCTTTTTTAACCACAAAATGTCTGATTTGCACAATGCTGCCTGCTAAAAATCATCCACCTCCTGCAGCTGCCCTCTCATATGCCTTCTCCAGGAGGAGACAGACCCAGACATGTTCTGGGAGGAGCAGGCTGCTAGTCTGCCCCTGACACCTCCCTGAAATAGAGTGCTTTGACAAGCAGCTGCACCGCAGGGCATGGCTGACGTTCCTCATTCAGCCAGCACGCTCTAGGAACACCACACCTCACCCATGGGCTCTGCTGCTTCCAGGGCCTGCTGGTGCCACCCCAGTCACTGTCCTCTGTGGCTGTGCCACATGTTCCACTCAGGCTCCTCACATTATGGAGTCAGAGAATCATTTAGGTTGGAAAGGACCATCAAGATCATAGAGTCCAGCCATTAACCCTACTCTACCAAGTCTACCACTAAGCCATATGCCCAAGCACCACATCTACACAGCTTTTAAATTCATCCAAGAATGGTGGCTCAACCATCTCCCTGGGCAGCCTGTTCCAATGCCTGAAAACCCTTCCAGTGAAAAATATTTTCCTGATGTCCAGAACTGTAGGCTTTGATGATATCTGTGCAATGGTTTATCCATAATGCACAGGGTGCTTCTTGTGTACTGTCAGTGTCTTGTTGTTAAAAACATTCATTTACTTGTATTTGCAGAGGGCAAGGATAAGAGTGTGAGGGCTGAGGAAGCTTAGGCTTGGTTTGTCATTCTAAGAACCTCTTCTTGGGTGACCCCAATTTCCTACCTCTAAAATGAGAACAGTGGCTGCCAGGGTGGAGAGCTGTGCTGGTAGGACACATTTATGAAGTGTTTGAGCACCACAGTCAGGAAGTAAGGGGAGCTTAGAGCCACATGCAATGTCAGATTTGTGTTCCCTTTATAGTTAGATGTAACACCTGCTCTTTGTGCCATGCCTCATCTGTCTACCCCAAGATTCAAAATTCAATGGGTGCATCAAAGGAACCAAATTCTTTCCTCAAATGAGTGAGATGGCATGCAAATCCCTTAATAGTCTGGCTCAGGGTAGCATTGTGTTTCCTGATGGACAGGGCAAAAAAGCAAGTGGAACAAGTTTGGGTGATACCAAGCTATGATATGGGTGATACTGGCATGTGTGATGGCATCATTAAACAAAATTGTACTTCCAGGAGCTCCACCTGGGGTGGTTTATACTATGGGATGAAAAAAAAAAATAATTAAAGGTACTTAAACCTGCAACTTCTGCATCTCCAGGGAGCATTCAAGCTGCTGGGTTAGAGATTGATCAGAATATGTGTCTTTTTTTTAATCAGGGAGATGTTGAAAAGGTCTCAATTTCATTCCAGCAAGAAACAAATGCAAATATGGTTGTGAAATGAAACGCTGGAGTTTTGCCAATCCAGATCTTAGGAGGACTTGGAAGAATTGAAGTTCTCACAGGGAGGCCAGCAGGCAAAGATCAGCTGTAATTGATAGAATCAGATGTTACAGATATAAAATTATCCTTTGAGAAAGAGAAACTTCCCATTTCCCGTGCAGCTTTGTCCTGATACATCCTGACAGAAGCCCAGAAGCGTCCTCAGCGCGAGGCCAGGCAGCACTCGGTAGAAACGCGCTTGGGCAGGAGGACAGAATAATTTTCCCTTGATTTCAGTGGGAGCTGCATCCACTTGCAGCCCAGTCACTCTGGTCCTGAGCAATACAGCCTGTATGGCTGGGTCTGCCTCTCCTTCTCCCACACACACCTACGTACACAAGCGCAGACGTTCGCCTGCTGACTCACCACCTTCCCAGCAATCAGTGCTCCCCTTGGCTAGTTAAAACATGCAGCTGATACTCCCTCAACCCTGAGGATTAACCCCTGTCTCCTTCATACACCATCACCTATTGCTGGGCAACAGCAAGCAGACTTGATTTGGGCCTGATGGGCACTCTTTGTGGTGATGAGTGGAGACAGACATTTTTTTTATGAGCTCGCTTGACCCTTCAGGGTTAGACATGGAAATACTTGTTGTGTAGTAAACTGAGCAAACATGACATGGATGGTAAGAGAGAAAGACAAGGAGAGAAGGCACAAATAACTGTGGGGGCTGTACTCATTCCCATGCAGCAGGAGGCTGGGATGGCACCCACAAAGGGAAAGAGTCTCTTGCATCACCCAGAGCTGAGTTTATACCTGCAAAGTCAACTCAGAGATTTAATCAAAGCCAGCTGGTGATATAAAATAAAACCACCTCCAATCCAGCTGGTTTCCTACCAAGGTCTAACTTAACATGAGGAAAAACTTTACTGTGAGGGTGACAGAGCACTGGACCAGGCTGCCTAGAGAGCTGATGGAGTCTCCTCTGCAGACTTTCAAAATCCACCTGGACACATTCCTGTGGTCTGCCCTGGGTGAACCTGCTTTGGCAGGGTGCATGTGTTCGATGATACCCAAAGGTCCCTTACAACCCCTATGATTATATGATGCAGTTGTTCAAAACCCAGAGTTTTATCTCTCTGACAAGTACCTGGGAATGTTTTAGTGATTTTATTTTTTCTGCTTCAGGGTAAAGAGGAAGAGAAATACAACTGATTTTTTTCCAGGTGAATAAAGTTTTGCATTCACCCAAAACTCATTTTCCTGGTGCAAAGAACCTGCAAAGTATGTTTGCAATGCTTGCCAGGGCACATAAGTTGCACAACAGTCTGCTAGTATTGCACAAAAGCAAAAATGTGTCACTGAAATGAGTGACAGATATAGGACTGGGACTTTTTAAATCCTTTTTAAATCCTCAACAGCCTGTTTTAAAGATAGAATGTCAGATTGTGCTACTTCATTCTACCTTGCTCTTGCATACAAGGCAGATATCTCTACTCATGAATTCAAACTAGAAACAAGTGTCCAGAGCCCTTCAGTCTGCAGAACAGTGGTCTGGCCATGTTCTGGATGTGGACTTCTTTTGTCTTCTCTTCCCTCAGGGCTGCAGAGCATGTAGAATTTTGTCCCAGTATATTGTTTCAAAATTGGGTGTTATTTCAGCTGGATGCCTCACCAAGGAGCAGTAGGTGGGACTGATTTGAAGCTCTTATATTCAAATAACCCACTGCCATATGGTTGCTCCATCTTGAACTTCTCCTGTTTAATAACTGGTCTAAGACAAAAGAAAGATGGTGACACCATCTAGGTGTATTAACCCCTTGCTATTCTGTGGCACTTCAGACATCAGGATACAAACAGCACAATTTTTTTTTTTTTTTGTAAACTTATTGGTTTGACAAAGGAGAGAAGCTGCTGCTTTGGAAATGTCTCAGTGAAAAGTTGGTCCCTGAGTTTAATGTTCCTGTGCCCATCTTGCTTCAACACTTGCAGTATCCTGGGGCTTAAGAGTGAGCATAGCATCACAGAGTGGTTTGGGTTGGAAGGCACCTCTGGAGCTCATCTAGTCCAACTCCCCTGCAGTCAGCAGGGACATCTGCAACTAGAGCAGGTTGCTCAGAGCCACAGACTACCTGACCTGGAATGAATCCAAGGATGGGACATCTATCATCTCTCTGGGCATTCTGGGTCACTGCCTCACCACCTTCATTGTACAGAGTTTTTTTCCTTCTCTCTAGTGTAAACTCTTTTAGTTTAAAACAGTCTGCTAAAACAGTCTGCCAGTGCTGGACTTTTTCTTTTTGTGTAAGGAGCAGATCTTCTAGCTCTTTATGGAGCACTGGGTGTTTACACCTGCAGGAGATGCATGCAGCAGATAAAGGTTGCAATCCCACATTGTGCAATGAGGTAGAACTTGGCCTGGCAAGCAAGGAGGAGGTTGGTTGATACAGACGGCTCGATCAAAGCATTTCTGTCCTCACCTGAAACGTCCCTCCATCACTATCACTACAACCACACAGGCATCCCTGCCCTATTGCTCTAGCAGCTTAACCTGGAACTGCCAATTAATCTTAACTGGTGGCTATTATAAAATAATCCACTCAACTTGGATGGCTAAGTCTACTTTAAAGGGTATTGCTTGTCCAGACTTGTAGATGTGGCTTCTCCTATGACTTTTGCTACTCTGGTGTATGACAGTTTCCCAGAAGAAATGCATTTTATCAGGAAAGGTACTTTTGAGGGAGTTTCTGGTGGTGTACTTGCATTTACCTAGAGCTGTTGTGTGAAAACACCACTGAAGAATCATACTTTGATCTCCCCTGACTTGTGTTATCAATGGATTGTAAATCAGACCTGGCCCAAAGAGAAATTACTGAACTTCCAGGGCTTAAACTTATTTTTGAACCAAGTCTTCAAAAGGGGAGGAGTGATTTAATCTACCAGCACTGTATCACTCAGACAGATGAAAGGCCTGGAAAGAGCAGCACAAAGTAATTTGGTTAATTCATTCCCAGTGAACACCAATTTCCAAAGGCCAGAGACAAAAGACAAGGAAAAATACCCTAATGTAAACTGGCATGGGGGCCAGAGCACAAGCAGTTAACATTAATTATGTATTACCCAAGCACTATAGATAGCACCAAACAGGAAGGGGGAAAACTCATAAAGCTATTAATAATGGACATAAAATTTGTAAAGTCTCTATGAGGAATAATTTGCATAGCAATATAAGCAAGGTCTCTAATGCTGCAAAGCTGGAAACAGTAGCCTGGTAAAACAACAACAAAAAAAACCCAAACCCACATTATTTTATATATTTAAAATTCCAATTCTGTTTATTTATTTATAAGCACATACTATGGTCTGTAATTCACAGGTTCCATACCATGTGGAACATAACCATTTTACTTTTGCAGACATTCCCACTTGCTGGGCACATGCAATAACAGCCCTGGAGGATTTGCTTTGCTATGCTCTTGGATGGACAGTGGTTGCTAGTGATACCTCTGTGTGTCTGAAGACAGAGATGGGTCAAGAATGCTCTTCTCTGTTGCACCCTATGATGGGACAAGGGGTAATGGATATAAACTACAGCACAGGAGGTTCCACCTCAGCATGAGCTGGAACAGCCTCTCCAGAGGGGTTGTGGAGTCTCCTTCTTTGGCTACTCTCAAGACCCATCTGGCTGCATTCCTCTGTGACCTGTGCTGGATTCTATGGTCTTGCTCTGACAGGGGGGTTGGACTTGGTGATCTCCAGAGGTCCCTTCCAACCCCTAACATCCTGTGATCCTGTGATAATCTAGAAGAGCTGCTTTTTCACTCTGTCCATGTGTTTTAATTTCTCTTATGAGAAGTCTTTGCATTGGGTTGTGTCTTATCAGAGGAGGTGTGTCAGTGTGAGCTGAAATCCCCCCACACCGATAATATCCCCCTGAAATCCCCCCACACCATCACAGGAGGCGGATCTCTGGTAAAGTCAGTGGTTGGCATCACAGTTAAATAAGGAAATACTGGCAGGGACTTTCACCTACCCCATCTCTGAAAACCTTATGTGGTAGCTCTTGGTGGCATGTCATGTTGAAGCTTGCTGTAATGGAACATGGTGTCCAGAGAGGTTGTGTAGTCTCCTTCTCTGGAGACATTCAAAACCAGCCTGGATGAGTTCCTGTGTGATCCCTCTCTGGCAGGGGGGTTGGACTAGGTGATCTTTTGAGGTCCATTCCAACCCCTAACTTTCTGTGATTCTGTGACTTTGGTGGGGAGAAAGACTCATTCATTGTGTGTAAAGCCCAATTTGCTAAATGCTTCAGGGACCACAGTACCTAAATATGATTTATGTATTTAAAACACATCATCAGTTGCCAGAGGCTAGTGATAATCCTGTCTAGCTGTGCTGGGGCTTTTTACTGTGATCAAGACACTGGGTCCCTCATTACCCTTATGACTAACCTCAGACTGTTAAGTTTTATTATGGGGAAAAGGTGTCAACTTGCATTTATTCTAAACAGAACAGTCCCAAAATATTCAGAATTATTTAAAAGATAAGAAAACAATTGCCATTGGTTATATAATCCACAGGGTTCACCAGGCTTCTCTGGGACTGCATAGGAGACTTCAGAGTATGATGACATTTGTCAGACCCAGGAAACTGCAGGGTTAATTTATGTCCAACAACTTCAGTGAAGAAACTTCTTCCTCACTTTCCTCTGAGCCTGAGAAGCAAAGTGCTGATAACCTGCCCCTTAGGATATGAGAGAAATTTCCCTACAACACAACAGCACAAAACCTTGAGTGTGTTAGCACCAGGGCTGGGGTGGGCTCCCCCCTGCCCATGTCTGAAATGGGTGCATGGCAGCCTTGCTCTGCTCTCACACCTCACCAGAGAGCACACCCCTGAGGCCCAGCTCTACTTGGCTGGAGAAGCTGCTCCTGGGCTGCCCTGAGCTCTTCACAGCTGGAGGCTGCTTTTGCATATATCACAGACACCTCTCAGTGGGTTGTGATTTGATTTTTCAGAGAGGCCTCCTGGGAGTGTGTTTCAGGAACAGGGTTTGGGGGAGGATGAGGAAGGATGTGGTCGCATGCTTGATCAGAAAAGCAATAATGAAAAGTGGATGGAGAAGGGGAGAGAGCAGTGGGAGTTTTCTCATCAATCCTGGGTCCTGTTGGGCCAGCAGCCCCTCTGGTATGTTTAGGGATGCTGTGTGCCTTAACAGCCTCCATTTACTAATGCAGTAATGACCTGCTGAAGGAGGATTTGGCTGCTCTGCTAATTGCATTCCTCCACTGCACAATAACTTAACACGTTATTAAGATTCCACAGAGGAGGGTCAGGAAATTCATCTCTCTCCAGTGCTCTCCTGACCCCAGCACCATCTCAAACACTTTCCTCCTTTTCCCAAATCCAAGTGGGCGCTTTCAAAAGCTTGAAAAGAAACACTTCATCATTTGTAAAGCTGGTAGAGTCATACTTTTTTCTTCATATTCAACATTTTATGCCTATTTTTGAATAGCTGCAAGCTCCAGCTTTCCTGCTGTACACTGCTCTTGCAGAACAAAAAGACTCAGAGATGAATTCCATGGAGTAAGATGCTCATGACTTCAGGTGGTGCAAGTCATATGTGTTGAAGATCAGACCTTCTTTGCCACAGCCCAAGTTTTTACAAGCTCACACAGTTTTGAAGGAAGGTCCAAAGCATCACAGGGAGATGTTTTTTGCCTTGAGAGATCCGTATGGTTAATTATTGCACAACCTGATCCAATATTATTTCTCCCTCGGGTAAAAGACTGTCAGAAAAGAGTGCAAGGAAGCAATGATCATTCCAGTGTGTACATTTATAGCTGCTAGTTGGCCAAGACAATGTAGTCCAATACACTCCAAGCAAAATGGAGGCTTAAAAGCCTTTCACAACGGCCAAAATCAGCCAAAGAGAGGGTGGGAATACAAAGGTAAGTGAATTGGTTTCAATTTCATGGCAAATAAGAAATCATGATGGAGGTGAGTGCTGTCCTCAGAGTCTCAACCTGAGACTGCTGGTGCCAGATGGGGACCTAAAGAACCTGCTCACTGTACTTCTCATATGCCATCCCAGTGATGGCAAGGAAGTGGCTCATCTTACATCCTGGCATCAGTGCTGCTGGGCATTGCACCTTCTCTCTTGCATGGCAACCTCATTGAGTGGGCTGGATCCACCACAATGGATTGGCAGTGAAGCCACCCACATGAGTCTCAAGGCTGGGGCATTGCCCTGACTCACCAGCAAGGCAGGGACCTGCTCTACTCCTCTCAATGCATGTCTTCAACCCTGCCCACCCTGCCTCAACTCCCTGCCCCCTCCAGACAATGCACCTCCATCCTGCCCGTATGCCTGCAGCAGCTTCCCTGTTAATATGTGTCAGCATCCTTCAATTTCTTCTTTCAGAAATATTCTTAAAAGTCTCCTCTGTCCTACACCATGTTCAGGCTGTAATGATTTTATCAGCTTGTGCAAGATCTAGCTAGCACCCTGCCCCTTTTAGGCTATTGAATTTGGAGAGGGAGGAGATGGTTTATTTTGTTGGTTCTTGCCACAATAAGGTGTACACTCAGCTCACTAAATAAATTAATGGTAGTAATAGTCATAAATAATAATTATAAGTGAAAATGTGAGCAAGTCTAGAAGTCACTTGATAGAAGCTTTCCTCTGGCCCTGACTGGTTGGAATATAATTTGTATTATAATCCAGCCTCCTCTGCTCTTTCTCTATTTGTGTGTATCCTTCCATATATATGTAAAACAGCAAAGAGAAGGTGGCAGCTTGGGGTTTTTCTGCTGCTGAAGTACCACAAAGTTGCACTGAGGCACTCACCTGGGATGAACCAAGCACAGGCAGCTAACCTGAAAGCCAAGAGCACCCCCATGCCAGTCTTCCAAAAGTCCCCACTTGCAGTGTGTGGCTGGGAGCAAGCATCCATGCAGGTACACCCATTCCAGCTCACCACCATGCTCCCTTCCCAGCAAGGTGACAGCAGACATGGTGCCTGAGTCACCCCACAGGCTGGATCCAGCCTGGTGCACAGCAGCTCTCAGAAAGGCTTACTGCTGTCATAAATAAAAGGCTGTCATGTCATCAAAGTGAAGTCAAATTCCTTTTTTATTATTATTTATTAAAAAATCCCTACAAGCCTTGTTGGGTTGTTTTTTTCCATCTCTGCTCAGAAACAAAGCTGGTTTGAATGCCACAAGTTCTCTGCTCTAGCTTGATCATGCTCAGGTGCAGAACAAGTTGGGTTTGGCTTTTTCCCAAATAAGCTCATTAATGTATTAGTCACAAACAGACTTCAAGGACACCTGACCTCAGTGTCTCTGCTTGCCTCTCTGATCATCTTCCAGCTTCTGCTTCAGCAACAGAGAACTACAAAGGAAAGAAATGGCAGAGTCAATGAGACAAGGGAAAGCCAAAGATTAGGGCTGAGTTTGGCCCAGCAGAGCCCAGCCTGTGTGCCATGCTCCCTGGAACTATTTCCAGAGGTTACTCTCATGATGTAAATGCAGGTAGAACTCATAGAATCACAGAATCAGTCAGGGTTGGAAGGGACCACAAGGAGCAGCCAGTTCCAACCCCCCTGCCATGGGCAGGGACACCTCACACCAGATCAGGCTGCCCAGAGCCTCATCCAGCCTGGCCTTAAACACCTCCAGGGATGGAGCCTCAACCACCTCCCTGGACAACCCATTCCAGGCTCTCACCACTCTCATGGGGAAGAACTTCTTCCTCACATCCAGTCTGAATCTCCCCACTTCCAGCTTTGTTCCATTCCCCCCAGTCCTATCACTACCTGATAGCCTAAAAAGTCTCTCCCCAGCTTTCTTGTAGCCCCCTTCAGATCCTGGAAGGTGACACAAAGGTCACCTCAGAGCCTTCTCCTCTCCAGACCAAACAGCCCCAACTCTCTCAGTCTCTCCTCATAGGAGAGGTGCTCCAGCCCTCTGCTCATCCTCATGGCCCTTCTTTGGACACATTCCAGCATGTCCATATCCCTCTTGTAACAGAGGCTCCAGAACTGGATGCAGTACTCCAGGTGGGGTCTCACCAGAGTGGAGTAGAGGAGGAGAATCACCTCTCCTGACCTGCTGGCCACACTTCTCTTGATGCAGCCCAGGCTCTGGTTGGCTTTCTGGGTAGTTCCATCAGGAAGGATTTTTACCCTTCAGCTGGATAATTTTGTATCTCTCTCTTTGTGCAGAGCTTTAAAAAGTTGTGTTTAAAAGGAAAGCAGGAGCATCTTAAATGATTAGTGAGGGATAATTAGTCCAACTGGGAAAAGTCTGAGAAGCACATAGAGCAAACAGCACAGAGGAGATACAGAAAGGAAAGAAAAAGGAGCAGCAGACAATACAGGAGAAAACAGAGTGACTTCTGAGCTAAATTTTTTTAACAAAGAGCTTTTCTTCTGCCTTCCCAGCTCTGCCATTCCCCAATTGCATTAAAGTGGTTGGCAAGATGAATAATATTTTTAGATGAAATCTACTGGCAGAACAACAGGAACTGCAGCCCTTTTACTGTTCTGCTGGAAATTTCTGCTGTTGTTTCTGGTAAGTATGGCTGGTGGCAGGACCTGGCTTGTAGCTTTAACCACATGTGGGAAGTTCATGGGGCAAAGATGCCAAGTCTAAAATTAACCCCCTTGAAATTAAAAAAAAATATATATAAAAACATTTTAAAAAAATTGAAGAAAAACGCTTGGGGCAGGGTGAGAGAGTGTTTAAGTTGTTATTTTTAGTTTTTCATTATATGTAAAGATTTGGACTAATTAAGGATTTAAAAAAAAAAAACTAAACCCACATATCAGATCTCAGTGTTTTCTGGACTGAAATGAACAGAGCATTTGCATGAAATCCTGTAACTTTACATCCTTAGGCAAGAGCCAAGTAAGAGCCAGAGCACTAAAGGTGAAGACTTTCTGAAGCTCCCAGTATCACTGTGGAGGGTGGACCTAAGCTGTCACCAGGTTTTACAACACATTTCTCTGAGCTCCATTACTGGGCCCCCAGTGATTTCTTGCATGGATCCCAGAAAACTCTGAATGTGTGTCAGTCCTGGGCCTGAGGAGGAGAAGTCAGCAAAGTAACATCAAAGGATCAAGAGCTATAAAGAAGATAAAAAGGTGCAGGACCAAGATGTAGTGGTGATTCCTAAGTATTATGTGTTCTTAATTTTTATTTCCAGAGTTTTTGAATATTCATCCTGGTTTCCAAGGCAATTTGACCCCTGATTTCTGAACTAAGTGTATGTGACAGCTGAGTCTGGGCACTCTGATAAATGCTCTGGCCAGCCTGATCTAGTGTGAGGTGTCCCTGCCCGTGGCAGGGGGTTTGGAACTAGATGATCCTTGTGGTCCCTTCCAACTCTGACTGATTCTATGATTCTATGATCTTAAATAACTTTATTAGTATCACCAATATCACCAGCAAACCAAGGCCAGTCTCAAAACAACCACTGCTCCATCTTTCATCCCATGCAAAGTATTGGGATGGAATTCAGATGTTTGTATCTAGACTTCATGCTTTGTTGGGTTTTCTATTCCTTGCTTTGGGAGACAGTCTGCTCCTAAAGGTTTTGTTGCTTTTCCTGCTCTGTCCTCTGAAACAAAAACCTATGGGAAGTGCTGTTGTAAAGCAGAGATGTGTGCTGGTAAGGGAATGGCATGGAGTGAGTTTGGGGCATTATATTGCAAGGAAAAGTTAGCATGGAACTAGTGAGAAATCAGTTTTTATCAGTTCATGAATTCCCACCATTAAATATGATCAAAAATAGTTAGGCATCTCTGCATATATTCTGCTTTCTTCATGTCTCAGTCCTCATCTTGTGGCTTTGCAAGCTTTACTCAAAATAATGATGTGAATTTGATTTCTTTTTTTTTTTTTTACCCTTTTTAAAATTAATAAACTCCTACTAAATCTTGTCTTCTGCCAGCAGGTAAAGACACTACTGAACAATATAGTATTTATTTACATTTATACAGGAAAGCTGGTGAGGGACTTTTAGGGTGTCAGATAGTGATAGGATGAAGGGAAATAAAGCAAAAATAGAAATGGGTAGATTCAGATTGGATGGCAGGAAGAAATTCTTCACCATGAGGGTGGTGAGAAGCAATATGGGAATTGTGAGGAACGTGGTGTAACTGAGGGACCCATCTGGCAATGGAAACATGAGAGAAACAATCCCCTGCCTGGGTGGGGGGCTACTGTTGTCATTCAATAAGAAAAATCATCTCAGTGGAGAATTCCTGGAATAAGACAATGGTGATCAATAACAAATTCCCAGTTGTTGCTGGAAAAGGTTTCTGAGCTATTGCAGACAGGACAAAAGTGTTCTCAGTACCATTATTGAAAGCAAAGTTCTAGACCTGAAAGCTAAAATGAAGCAAAGCAAGCTCTCAATTAACTCCTCAAAGTGCTTGCAGTTCCTAGGTCAGGGCAGATGAAAAGATAAATATTGAACAAAGAGGGTTGTTCTGTATCTGAAGCCTCTTAATGAATACAACATTTATACAACATATTTGAGGAGCGCTTTTGCCTCCTATCAACTGCTCCTTTCCCAAGCCAGTGATGAGATCACAGCCCCTCATGGGTGATCAATTCTTAAGAGTGATATTGGAAGATTTATTGCATGCCCAGAGGCAAGTTGAGTTTCCCCTTGAACTCTGGAAAATCAACATTATCACTGATACAAGAGGGAAACATTCTCACTAGAAAAGCTGTAGTTGTCTTAGAAAAGGGAAAAAAATATCCATTGCTAGATGTTTTTATTGCTTTTGCTACTGACTTGTGTGATAGGATGAAAGGAAATGGCCTCAAGTTGCACCAGGGCAGGTTTAGTTTGGATATCAGGAAAAATGTCTTTACTGAAAGAGTGGTCAGGCATTGGAATGTGCTACCCAGGGAGGTGATGGAGTCACCAGTGCTGGATGTGTTCAGGAAAGGTGTAGTCATGGCACTTGGGGACATGGTTTAATGGCCATGGCTGGACTCAACGTTCTTAGAGGTCTTTTCCAACCCAAACAACTCTATGATTCTCTGACATGGGTAGATCACACAAATCCTCCTAGTTGCTGTCCTTCTCTTGTCTGCTAAATCCTGACAAATCCCTTCTTAACCATTGTGAGAAATGAAGAGGTACTGCAAGTGTCAGCTCTGGCATTAACCTGGTCACAATGATTATTGGGATTGTTGCTGGTTGTTAATTGTCAGTATTACCATCACTTATGGGCCCATCTTCACTACTTAGGCAAAAACCCCACAAACCTCTTTGCTGAGAAAGTTACTGCTGCTAAACAGAACAACAAAGATTTTTCAGAGACTAAATAAGACATCTGCAGCTTCCCCCATGATTTTCTGTCTGTATCTGGCAGTTCAACAAACTCAGAAAGAATGTAAGAGGGGGAAAAAAAATTAAGTGCTTAGAAATTACATTTGAGGCTGTTTTTCTAAGGCCAGAGGAGGATTACTGTAAGCAGCAGTTACTGCAGGTCCTGGGGGCTTAAGGAATCCCATAGGTTTTGCTTCAGTAAATTATTTGGAGGGAAAAAATTGATTAATCCTCTTCTATTACATGGATTAAATAAACATGTTTGCCATTTATCTATGGTGTATTCTGATCTAGTGTTACAAACACTTAAATATTGCATAATGGAGTCATACCAGTTCAAATAGGAGAGTCAGATTTTTGTGGATCTGAGCCAAAAGCTCATTGACATCAACAGGGAAGTTTTCTACTGATTTCAGTCAGCTGCAGCTATGACTCCATAAATATAGGAAAGCTTTTTAATGGCTAGCTCTGAAAAAAACAGTGAAACTTAGGAGAACTCTGGGTTGTGTCTCGTGTTTCACTAGCACACTCATGAGCTAAATTGTGACTACCACTGGCCAGAAAGGGCACAGCCCAGTTTCTAGATCCCTGACTATTTACAGGGCAGTCACAAAAACTTTTAAACAGTGATTTGGGCTTGAGATCTGCAGGGACAAAAGAAATACCAAGCACTTTAACACTCTGTACAAGTTTTTTAACTTGCAGGTAATTTTTTCCTTCTTCCTAATGACCAAACACAACCCCCCAATATTTTTCATTAATGTACTCAAAGCTTCAAAAGATATCCAGATTGAAAAGAATCAATGGCTCTAAGATGCCATAAGCTGAAACCTCGAAGCTGCAGGAATTTTTTCTACTGACTTCACTGGGCTAGAATTTCACCCAAAGATGATTAATTGCCACAACTTTCAATCTCCACAAATGCCATTTTGTAATGTTGAAGTGTCTAAGCCAGCTTTTACAAATGAAGTAAGCAGAACAAAAATCAGAGGGACTGGAAACAGAAGTGCTGGGAGAGAAGACAACAATAACACTTTAAGAGCTGGATTTTAAGGGATAACCATTTAAGTTCTGTTCTGTACAGAAGAGTCCTGCATGCAGTGACAATACAATTTTACCACTAGTATTGGGATTTTCTTCATTTCCTTTCTTCAGCAAAGTGTCCCAAGCACAGTTGCAACCAAGGTATGACACATTAACCACAAGAAGAGAAAGAATGACTCTGCACTTTCCTCTCACATCCAGCCTGTTCCTTTTCTCTCTCAGTGTGACCATTTCATTTTGTAAGAATAGAAAATGAAATCTCACATTGCATTCAGAACTAATTCTCTTCAATGTGTGTGTGCAAGACACTTCTCTGTGCGTGGCTGCATGGAGATGTAGATCAGGAAATGCCAACTTCTCTTCTTTTAACTCTTCTTTTACTCTTCCTACTTTCTTCTTTTGCTTTAATGCTTTGCATGTGAATTTTCATGTTTTGCTCCAATGAGTGAGAGTGAAAAAGAAGAAAAGGGAAGGACACAAAGAACCACTTTTAAAATATCTTCAAGATGTTGTGGAAAACACAATAAATCAACTCACAGCTTCATGTGCTCCATGGGCTTCAGACTGGACCTCCAATCTCTGCCTCCAGAGCCACTTTCCCATCTCACAACAGAAAGAGAATCGTATTTGTAATGACCAAACTCAGTCTGGGTGCTTAAACTTAAGCCAGCTCTGTTGGACTATCCAAATGCCACTAAAGTCAGCAGAAACCCTTTGTCTAAAGTAGCCAGATCATTTTATTTGTCTTCTTTGGGTTCAGACTCATCCAGACTTAAGTTGCATGTTAGAGTCTCCTGCATGTGGAGGTCAGGTTCTCTTTTTTTCTCTTCAGTAGGAGCCAGCTGCTGCAGGTCTCCTGCTCTTGAATCTTATTTTACAGAGAAAAAATAACTCTTATTTTACTTGTTACTTTGATCATGGCTGAAAAAGCATCCTGTATAATCATGGCTGGATGTGAAGAGAGCCCAGATGACTTAATGTACTTTGGCACCACGAGAAGCCCAAGCACTGATTGAGACTTTGACCTGCTTTTTGAGGAGCTGTACTAGGATAAAGCAAAAGACAATCTTTGCCTTGAAGAGCTCATGAAAGACAGAAGGACCAATATCTGCACTTACTTTAAAGCAGCTGCATTGCCTCTGCTGGGCCACTTCAAGCAGCTTCACATGAAAAGAACAGTGATGAACCTCATAAAAGAAAAAGGACTAGAGTTTTGACAAAAACCACTTGCAAAGAGAGTATCCCAAAACAACTCTCAGGGCCTCATGGAGATCATTCCTTACAGACCCTAGTACGAGACAGTAAGCAGAATATAGGGGAAGGGGGTTGACAACAGTAATTGATCAGAAATGAGACAATCAGTGGAGTCGAGTGGCTACGTGATTAATCGTCAGAGTCCAAAAATGCCATTAAAAGCTGCAAATGATGTGAAAATTTGAAGTGAATTTTAAACAAGTATACATTTCCTGACTCAAAGGCACTTTAGCCCTATAGCCTGCAGCTTAGAGACATCTATCTGGCTTTCTTCCTTCGATCGATACCATTAAAGCCCTAAAAAAAATCCTTTCTCCATATAGTTATAAAATATCAATTACATACATTTTCATTAGCTGAATGCAGTGATCAGGGCTGATACATTGCTTGTTTGTTTCTCAGTTGGCACCCTCCCAGTCACAGCCTTACCCAGTGGAAGCATCCTCTAATCACCCTGATGGGGACCCATATTTGGCACCATGCTTAGCCACCGGCCGTCTGCCCACGACTCCGTCCAAGCTGTCAGTCACAGAGCACAAAATGGGGGTGCTGGGCTCCAGTTTCTCCTGCCCATCACCCCTACACTACATTAACCACCAGTGCCTGCAGAAAATATTCTGCTGCAGGATTTAAAAGCTCCAAGCAGACACTAATGAGTTATGCTAAACTCACTGACACTCTTGTGGAAAGTACTTTCTCTGCTGCTTCACTGATGTAGACGTTTAGATAGAGGAAGATAAGTCACTTGCCTGAGGCCATGCACTGATTGAGTATCAGAGACCAAATTAAACTCTGACATTTCTTGGCCCTTAGCTCCATGTTGAGGAACTTGTGCCTTCTGAAGAAACTGTTGAAAGAAAAACTAACCCACATCTTCCCTACATTAAATATGCCACCTACTCTGTGCTCACCCATTCCTTTGCTGTTAAACACCACCCTGTCAGCACCAGCATGCAGATATTACTCTGTCCATGACAACTTGACTTCCTCCTCTTTCTCAGCTCAACTCTTTCACATGTCCACTGGTGTGCACGGCCATCCTGCTCACCTTCACATGGGCCAGCACTCAGCTGGAGGTCTTTCCTCAAAAAGACAGGAGCTGAACATATCTAGAAGCAGAAAGATGTTTTAAAACCAAGCAGAAACATGCATGGCCACATTGAATGTGGTTTTGGGAAATGCAGCTTTCTGTTTCCATTCAGCACTTCTTCTTCTCAGTAACAACACAAGAAAGGGAAGGCAGTGGAAAAAGGTCAGGTTTGTTCTTTGGAAGGAACATGTTGAACGTCAGCATTAATTATTACTGGATTTTATCCTCAGGGTAAAAAAAAAAAAAAAAAAAACACAAACAAGTAAACAAGCAAAGAAAGACAACACACCTCTCACTCAACCTGCTGGAATTTATAGCTCTGCATATCAGATGTCCTCTGAAATCATCAGCCATGCATGTCCTGGATATTTCCTTACCAAAATACAAGAACATGCACACTTTCCTGAAGAGTTTGAATGGGGCTACAAAACATGAGGCTCTCCATAAATTCAACAGACTCTAAGACATCCAGTAACATTTCCTTGTCTCCTCTCCTGTCACTTCAGACTGATAAGCTTGTGGAGCCAGTCTTCTGGTGAATTTTGGCTTTGAAGGACTACCAGCTTCTCCCAGGTTATCAGAGCAAGCAGACTAAACACTTCTTGCCATGCATTTTTTGTCTCAGCCACCACCTCCACTCTATAGCAGAGGGCAGCAGATGCTGACACCAGTGTTGCAGGTTTGGATGTTACGAAACAGCATCACCTAGCAAACCTCCAGAGAGAGCTGTGCCTTGTCCCCATACATAAGGATGCCTTGTACAGACTTCTTATGCTTATGCAAGGTAGCACATAAGAACAGAAAAAGACCTCACTGCCAGTGATAACCTTCTCACTTGGCATGCTTGTTGCCAGCCTTTTTTGGAACAAAAGCTTCTCTCTAGTCCCCAGCTCCATCCTATGTGAGTTCAGAATTGGGAACTGCAGCTGAAATTGTAGTGGGAAGGGAGAGGAGTATAAGAAAAGCACCACAGAGGGAAACATAAAGCTTGAATTTTACTGCTGTCGTGCTGGACACAGGAGGGGTCAAGAAAATACTCCCCCACTGCAAAAGTGTTGAATATGCACAAGCTAAAAATGTTTGTTATTGCAAGAGTCAAGATCCTTTGATTATTTTTTTTCCCCCAGTTTTCAGCAACTGAAGAAGTTACTCAGTTGAACATTGCAGGAAATATCCACATGACAGACTGCAGACTTCCACATTCTGGTTGTTAGAGAAATGTTTCTCCTGTTGGCTACTGCACACTGAAAGCCTTCAGTTACCAGGGGTTTATTTCTTTGGAAGCAGTTAAAAAGATGAGATTTTTTTTTTCTTCAGACTTTCTTAAAGTTTAATGATAGAAAAAATATAATGGTAAGTTTCAACTATCTTTTCTCAGAGCTCTCTGTAGCTTCTCATGATCACCAGACCTAGTATTAAATAGATTCAAGAACTGCTTGTACATGAGGTTATACAAGGCTACGTGACCTGTGTCCTCATGGGCATGTGTGCTTGAGATTTGGAGATCATAGAATCATAGAATCAGTCAGGGTTGGAAGGGACCACAAGGATCATCTAGTTCCAACCCCCCTGCCATTGGCAGGGACACCTCACACTACATCAGGCTGCCCAGAGCCTCATCCAGCCTGGCCTTAAACATCTCCAGGGATGGGGCCCCAACCACCTCCCTGGACAACCTATTCCAGGCTCTCACCACTCTCATGGTGAAGAACTTCTTCCTCGCTTCCAGCCTGAAACTGCCCACTTCCAGCTTTATTCCATCCCCCCTAGATTTGACACTGGGAGGACCAAAGCCCAAAATAAAAAAGGCAATCCACTGCTAACTTGGTGCAGAGTCACCCAGCAGTGCTGGGAAATGCCACATGGAGAGCTGGCTCTTCCACACTGCCCATGTGGTCAGTCGAGGTCTTTCCCCAGCAAATCCATCACTTCCAGTAGATAGGTCACAGGACAGCACATGGCTTTGTGCCTGCCAAAACCAGACCTGTCCTCACCACTTCTCAAGCACCACTGTGTTGTGCACTTCAGTCCTGCCCAGCTGTTCCAGGAGAGCGTGCGGTTTAAAGCCGCTCCGACTCTTGGCTTCTGCTCTGCATCTGCCTGGAACTGCACATGCTGGGGTTACATCCACACAGGGATATGCCTTTATAGGCAAGCCCACTGCCTAGAGCAGTTCCATAAAGGAACTGAGTCAGACTGGTCCGTTGGATCTGCCCCTCCAAGGCTTGCATGTTCTCCCAAGCCCATGTCTCACTGGAGTGTTTTAGGCCAGATGGGAAGGAGTGAGATGTTCAGTGGTAAAAATGACACCACTTTTGATTAAGGGAAACAGTGAAGTTTCTCTCGAGGGCAAAAAATTGTAAACTCCCATGAAAATATATCTTGCTTGTGAGAAACTCCTAACTACAAGAAAGCAGAGTTTTACAGGGCTTTTGTCTGCCAAGGAGCTGTGCAGATGTGACTCATTTGCTCTCTCAGGCTAAATGTTGGTTGGTGCCTAGAAAGACTTAAACCTTCCTGCAGACACATTGAGATTCTTTACTATGAAGAGCACCATAGGCCCTGTTCCAGATGACAGAAATCCTCTTCACAGCTCCTTGGGCTGTCTGGTTAACACAAGGGACAGCATGGGCAGAGGTCTATCTACAAAGTTCATTGCACGTCCAGCAGAGTTATAAGTGTTCCAAACACCTTCCTCTCTCCTGGTTTGTGTCTTGTGGAAAATCAGTTTATTTCTTTCTGGAAACAAGACTTCTTATGGGCACTTGCAAGAGATCAAGTGCCTGTGGCCATCTATTGCACATTAATCTCTCTGCCTTTGGGCTGGTAGCTGTGTTCACAGAGATTTGACAGATGTGAAAACGC
Source organism: Indicator indicator (assembly GCF_027791375.1). Classification (NCBI taxonomy): domain Eukaryota; kingdom Metazoa; phylum Chordata; class Aves; order Piciformes; family Indicatoridae; genus Indicator; species Indicator indicator. The sequence continues at coordinate 5,112,026 of NC_072033.1, forward strand.
CTTGGATTTACTGCATTTCTCCAAGGTCTGCAAAAAAATCCACCACACTCTTGCCCTGTTCTGCTTTTGCCCAAGGGAAAGAGGGAAATTTCCCATTGCAAGGAATTGCCTCTTTCTACTGTCACCCTGGGGTGGGAGGTATCAGGGACCTGGGGTTCTCTGCTCATGCTTCTCCAGGCAATGGCTGTAGGAGGCACAGAGCAGAGGCTTCCCAAATGACACATGGGCACACACATTGAAAACAGAGCATCATGGTCATCTTTACAAGCAAACCAACTCTGGATCAGATCCAGTTTAATGTGTTTTTAACACCTAACTTTCTACTGACAGGTATTGTTTTTATGACTGGGAGCAAATGCTTCATCAACATTCAGTCTTCTGTAGAAAACATAAAGCAAGTCTTTCCCCGTATATATATTAGAGTTGATTCTTTGTCTCTATAGTCCCATTACACATCAACTTTATCATTAAGATTATTATTATTAATAGCAAGACTTGATAGTTTTATCATGCTTTGGTTTTTTTATTCCATAGATATTTCCCATGCTTTTCTATGTGCTTCCAGACAGCATCAAACAGCAGAATCCAACTTCTTCTCTAGCATGACTCTAAGTTTGTTCAAAAGCAATAGCTTTTCCCCATGTGGGGAATCCTGCATTCCTGTTATCACAACCATTGGCACATATTTAATTTCTATTAGAGGTGACAGCAACAAAACTCCTGTGGAAAATGCATTATGCAATCCAATACATCTGAGCTTTGCTTGTTCCCCTTATAAGAAAAGGGATTATTTACTTATTGTTCTCAAACACTGATGAGGACATAGGACAAGAAGATTTTAATCTTGTGTGACAAGAAGCTTGACATCCTTCTTGTTGCTGAGGATGATGATTTCATTTCTCTAGAGCCTTATTACTGCTGGAAGCATTTAATGTTTTAGTTCTGAAAGGAGATGTGAGTCTGAGGGCTTCAGCTAATTACCAGCTTTCCAGGTAGCTTAGATGTCTGTCAGTGTGTTTTTTCAGTGTGAGGAGGGTAAGGCATGGTGTTTATGCTCCCACTCTGGCTGGCCACTGTGGATCAGAAGATCTCAGCTCGGTAGTTCACTGTGATCTTTCTAGTGGAGGTGCTGGGAGATGCAGAGAATGCATTTTGTGTTTGACTCAAGTGCTTAGGTGGGTTCAGCAAATTCTGGAACACAAAGCACCATTGGAGCAATTCTCCAACTAGCATAAAACTGTGTTTGATCTCCCCTTTGCTTCCAAGGAGGATTTTACAGCCTGAATGTCTCGAGATGAGGATTTCTGCCAACTGTGGCTCAGGAAAAGAATTTAAATGGGATGGCTTCAGCTTAGTCCTTGGTGGAATATTTGTCCACATCATAAAACCACTGGACACAATATGGAAATGCAATTGACATTAAACCAAATGATATAATCCCATCTAATGGTATAATAATGAATCCCAAGTGAACTGAACATGATTGGGCAAGTATTTCAAAGCATTACTGAAGCAGTTTTTATAGTGTAAAGGTCTGCGTTTGCCAACCAGTGGCCAGACACACGGAGCAGACTCTAACACGTTAGCCAATTCCCACCCTGTAAACCTGTGGCAGTTTCTGAGGGAAACATCTTTTTTTAATTAGTGCTTTTACTTTTTGAAGGATTCAAAGGAGTTTTCTGAAGTGTGTTTCATTTTTTAAAGTACGTTGCTCCTATTCCCAATTAGCTCTTTCTGGTCTGTAGTGAAATTCCCTGATGAGTAGAAAGAGGATTGAATTTCTGTGTATCTACCACCTATGAACTTGTGAGTGGCTAAATGATGTTGGCCTCTCACCCAGTGGCTGGTTGTGCCTTACGTGTCCTTATGGTTTGCTGTGTTATTCCTCTGCTCTGGTGTTATTGTTTTCACTAATTTTGCATAAGGTACATTCTGGCGTGGTTCTAAAGGCTTGATCCAAATGCTATGTGAACAGCTGAGCGTCTGCTTGATTGAATGTCTTCCAAGAGCAATTTTCAAATCTTCTTTCCTCTGGAGACATGGGGAGGAAAGAAAGGGAGCTTTGCCTCCAAGCAGGGATAGTACCTTCATTTTTCACTTGAAGAAATTCATCCCTTCTAAAGAGAAAAAGTCATTTCCTAGCTTGACACTACTGAAGAGTCTGGATGTTCTTGAAAGGGTGAGCTGCCCCTGAAGTCCCTCTAGATCACATGAAATACTGAAGAGCATTCACAACATTTTGAGATTGTGTCTGATATCCTGCAATGTGTTTCACACACAATCCTGAAATAGATGTAGAAGGTTTTCTTTAGACTCAGCAACATTTGCAAAAAGCACGTGTTTTGCATTTTCTCTTTATTGATCTAAATAACTGCACAATATTCAAGTTGATAGAAAATGGAGCTCTGTAGCTGGCCCTACTGCAGCTCCCATTCTACTTTCTGATAAGTATTAAATATGCTTCATTAAAATTTGTCTGGAGACACTGATTGTTCAGAATAACAGGATGACTGACAGCATAGACCTTTCTCCAATACTATGATACTCATGTACAGAATCAAAGAACCTTAGCAGTTGGAAGGGACCTCCAAAGATCATCTAGTCCAACCCCCCTGCCAAAGCAGGATCACCTAGAGTAGGTCACACAGGAACATGTCCAGGTGGGTTTTGAATGTCTCCACAGAAGGAGACTCTATAACCTCTGTGGAGGTGTGTTTTATCACCCTCACAGTGAAAATGTTCTCTGGGGACCCTTCTAATCCAAGGAACCCACAGCCCCGACTGTGACTCTGCTTTCCCATCAGCCCACGACTCTTCCTTTTTTGGGGGGGTCTTTGCATCCCTCCCAGGAATCTCAGTCCCCTTTTATCTCCCCGTACAAAGTTCCACTAGTGACCGTCTCAGTTGTAGGTGAGTTAAAAGCTATGTTCCCATTGACTTTCAAATGGTGTTTCAGGGGTGTTTCCTTCCACCAGGTTCTGGGGCAGACAACCATTCATCAGAGTAGCACAGCTTTACTTGCTTCCCATCCAAAGCTTTCCTCTGCTCATGTAAACACTATACAAGCACAATACAGACAAGGCTATTGCAGTAAGAGCTATGTATGACCTGACCTGATTTAGGTAGGGCTATACAATGCCCTTCAAAGTTTCTTTCATGAGCTATGTGGGACAGCCAAGAATCCTCATTTCAAACACATTGTCACTGGTGATATTTGTTGCCTGTTTCCCCTTACTGAGAGTGGTTCTTCCAGAAGGGGAGCTTCTGACTCCCATAGTCTGGTCTGATCACTTGGATACTTCAAAGAGTAACAGCACAGGGAGTACTTTGCAAGTGTAAACCTAAATACAACATAGACAAAGACTCTATAATAACCTAGACTGCAGCTCCCAGTGGCTTTTATTCTTATCTCTGAGCTGATCAGTGTCATTCCTCCTCTTCAGGCCTTCTGCTCTGAGGTCACTTGTCCTATTAGACCTCTATATGGCTCACCTAATTCCAATCTAGTATTCAGCCACTCTTCTGTAATCCTGCCTGAACTTCTGTGAGTTGCCTCAGGAAGAGGTTATACCTCTTGCATCTTCATTAAGGTCTTCTGCTGCCCTCTGCAAACTGTACAGAGCTGTGTTATACACTGGAACAAATACGGTGGCAGAGCACTTTTAAAGCACCTTCTTACTTGCTCAAGAAGGTCAAGTTCAAGACTTGCAAATATACTGGAGACTCTTGAGCTGATCTGGCTGAAGTTAGCTGATACTGGGCAACCATTTCTCCACAAACACTCAGCCAGAGCGTCTTGCTTTCAACAGAACAGTCTACCTGGACCCCAAGCTTATAAAGATTGCAATGCAAGAATCTAGAGTCAGTGATCAAAATTACTCCTGTTGGCCTTGAAGGGTGAAGGTCATGAGAATGGGGCTGGGCTCTTCCAACCCCTACCATCCTGTGACTGAAACACGACAATTTTTCCACAAGCTCCTATGTCCTTGGGGCTAGCAAGGGATGAGAAACGTCCCCAGCAGGCACAGCAGTGGGCAACTTGAAATCCTCTCAGCAAAACTTGCATAGCTATTTAAGTTTCTGTACCAGAGAAATACCTTCACCAAGACTACTGGAAATCATTTGAGTGCTGTAGCTATTTATACCCAGTGAGGATTTCCCCAGAAAAGAGAACATGAAAGATGATCTTGTTCCCAAATCCTTAAGTTCAATGAAAAACAAGCAATGAGTATTTTCTCTGGAAAACAAAGGATTTGCAATCTTTGCAAGCAATTGGAGTCCCTTCATGATGTATTCAACAGGCATTTTATAATGCTTTTGGCTACTCTGGTGATGTAAGTGGTCGAAGACAAAAACAGACTGATAAGTCTTTTAGCCTTCAAAGTAAAATTCAGCCCTGATCATCCTGTTTGCAAATTTCAAGAACAAATTTAGCTACACTTGTTGATATTTAAACCACTGTAGCCAGGAATGTAGCATAATGCAAAGCCAAGCACAACTTGAAGAAGAGTCCTGCATCTCTGTTTGTAAAAGGACAAATTCAAAGAACCTTACACGTTGGGGTTTTTTTTCCCTGATTTAAGTGATTCATTGGACTTCTGCTTTGTCCCTTAGAGTACAAATCCTGTATATTTTACTGGGAGAGTAAGCAATTTTCAAGGGCACTTTTCCACCCTAACTGAGGAGGGAAATGTGTGATTACTCACAGATATATATCATGTTACCAAAATGTCTGCCATTGCCATGGGGTATTGACTACCCCATGATTTTCACCTGTGGTTTATGGATTAGGGAGTCTGTATCTGGAGGGGAATGAGAGCTGCTGACTACCATACAGCAGCAGTCTTTTAAATAAACCAAAAAAAGAAAAAAAAAAAGAAGAAATAAAAGAAAAGCATTCTGCCTGAGAGGAAAATAACAAACCAAGAGCAGGTAACAGTCAGATGGGTTTAGCTTTTTCTTGGGTAAAGTGCTGTGGATAGAGATTAACTTTGTTTGTTCAATATTTACTGTATTTTCCTTTTACCTGCTCTGAAAGGAGGACTAGAAGCACTTTGCTAAATGGATGGAAATTATCCTGGCTTCACAGCGTGCCTTGTAAGTGCCCTGATGCTGTCTTTGGCTGTGCTGTTTTGCAACTGCATAGAGCAATACCCTTTCAGGGGTTTCCATAGATTCCCCTGCCCCTGCTATGGCAACAGCACACTCTCAGCTCTGCTCCTCCTCGGTGCTGGAGGTCTGTTTGCATCAGAAAGATGTTGGTCTTAGGGAGTCAAGCCATCCCAATGGCTCTGAAAGCTCAGGTTTGCCCTGGAGAAGAGTCCCTTTAGAGTTCATGTGACCCCAAAACAGCCACTACCTGATGCTCAGGCACCTGAGCTTTGGTATCCCATTCAGGAAGGCAAGTTTTCCTTGGGAGGAGGAAGCAGACCACCCTGAGACTCTTTGTGAGACTTTGACCATCTCTGCCACTTTCCACTGTGCAGCATGGTCTTCAAATAAGGCTTTCTTTGTCCTAAAAAAAAAGGCAGAGTTGGCATCATGGAAGCTGGAAGGGATATTGCAGCCTTTCCATGGCACAAATTTTACTGTTTGCAGTGTCAGAGGCACAGGATTGGATGACATCATGTAAATCAGATACACCTCAGTTCATTTATTGTCTTAGCTCATTGACTTTAGGATATGGTGAAAAAAAATTTGTGAACTGCAGCCATAAGCATTTCATCCACAATCCCATGTTTCCAAAAATTCTTCAGACACAGATACTGATACAGTTGTGTACAAGACACTTAATTATTGGCTTACCTCACAGCTCCTGAGGGCTATTACCTCCTCCATCCCCCTATGCTGTCCCTGTGACAGCCTTTCTATGGGGACCATTGGCAAAACATTGATGATACCTTCTTGAACTTTGGAATCTGGTAGATATCTAAGCGAACAACCTGCACACCTGTATACTACTCTCCATCTCAAATAAATGGAGAAAGTTCCCACCTCATCCAGGGAAGCAAGAGCAGGTGGTGGGAGACCTCAATACTGTTGTACCCATGCCTTGTCTTCTAGCAACTTCTCTATGGGTTAGGGCCCAGAGATGGAACAACTTTTGTGTTCACTGAATTCTAAGTCAATGTGTATAAATGTTTGTTGGCTTAATGCCTCTTTCTAACACTATGTGGAGAGAAGCTGCCTGAGGCAAATACAGTACTTAGAGGTGCAGTGTTACAGCCAACCTGCGGTCAGGCAGCTAGGCAGAGACTGGGACCAACATCCTCCCCAGCAAATCTCTCTTGCTTCTTTTTCCTCTTGCTGCCTTGAGTTTGATGTGAGCTGCCCTTGTTTATGGTATCAGAATCACTGATGAAGATAAATATTGGACAGAAGAGCTGAGAGAGATGCAAAGGTAGCGTTTGGCTGATCCTCAGAGAGCCTACACCTTCCCTCTGACCTTCAGATGATATTGATGATTTCGTAATGGACGTGCAGGAATATGGGATCAAAGGGAATATCTGAGTGTTATTGGTTCTAACTACCCAAGCTTAGCCATGCTTTTAACTTTAAAAGCCTTGGAGAAACAGCTTCTGTTTTGTTTTACATTTTATCTGATACAGCTTGCCTTAGTAGCCAATTAGCATGTTGTGATTGCAGGGACTAGTCCTGCATGCTCAGGCTGCACGTCCTGTGTGCTTCTGAATGCCACAGAGCAGGTCAAGGTGTCACACTGGTGGTTGTGTTTCTGGCCCTGTCATCTTTAAAACACAAGGTGTAAGGTCTTCATCGTTAAGTAAGCCTTCTGGTGTTCAGTCTGGTACAAGCTGCACTTTTTTTGGTTAATTGAGTTTTTGTAATTATTATATTAGGAAAAAAAGGGGAAAAGACAGACAAAAAACCCCGACATCAGGATCTTTATCCTGTAGAGAAGGTCTTATAGAGGAGATACTGTGGGGTATGGTTCTTTTCAGACTAGAAGTTAAAATGCTTTTGCAGTCACAGAGGGAAGAGGAAAGAGGTTATAGCTTTTTTATTGATCTATAGCTTATAAGACTCCATTCTGTGTGCCTATAGCAATAACATTTGAGGACATGGATCATTTTACTGTCTTTTTTCAGTATTATAGATACTAAGCTCTCCAGAAATTAATACAGTTTGCTATCCACTTACAAAGCAGTTGTTGAAATGTGCAAGTGATAAATCAGCAAAAACACAGACCAAAGAGAAAAACAGTGTCTCTTTCTGCTCCTTTAGTTAATTCCTTTTCCCTGCTCCTCTTGCTACAGAAAATGGTGGTTGTGACTGCTACCATCTGCATGCCAGGAGAATGTAGCAAGTCCCCAAATCCCTGGCTGCAAAGTTTACATTCAAAAAGTCTCTCTCTCCCCTCCTGTTCCATGGAGCTGATTTGTAGCTGTCAGCCAGCTCACAGGAGAGCTTGTACCCCCAGAGCTGGGAGCCTGTTTGCTTTCCAGCTGCTGCCTGCCCTCCAGCATGCCTCTCAATGTGCCCCAGCAGGATTTGCTCCTGCCAGCCCCAACAGGAGCAGGGCTCAGAGCTGCCAGGTTGCATCGGCATCGCTGCAAGTGGGTAAGCAGGGCAAGAGAGGGGGGATCCCGGGCTCTCCAGAGAAAGGCAGGAAATCTAGAGAAGGAAGGGAGAATAAATGCGGGCTGGGGTATACATTCTGGGAGAAATCAAAGGGAAGCAGCTGTTTTGTATGGGGAATTAAAGAGCAATGCCGAAGTGGTTGTGAAGTGGCTGGTGTTAACTGGAGAAGGGGGCACTGCTGGTTGCAGACAGTGGCAACTTCACAGGTTCCACAAAGTAACTCTTTCCATGTTTTGCTCCCTGTCCTTTGGGGTGCAGAAGAGCTCTGTGTATGGTTTATGAATTTCTTTTTTGTTGTTTTTTGTTTGTTTGCTTTGTAATCTCCAAGTTTGAACTCATTTTTGTTCAGCCTTTGACACTCTCTCTACGCAGAGAGGTGGCTCTGAAGGACTAAAATCCTGGTACTTGAGTGTCCAAGAGAGCAAGACAGTTGGCTCCCTCCAGACACGAGTAGAGGTGTAAGCTTTCACAGCAGTAAGGAAAACAGCTGAAGGGTTGAAGGAGCTGTCTTTGAGCATGAACCTGACCTCTGAGCTAACACAGCAGCAGAGAAGTCCTCAGGGACCCTTGTAGGACCAGATGTCTGTCCATGGAAATCAGTTTTCTACTGATTTTCAAACATCTGCAGTATGTCTGGTTAATTGCAAGGGGATGTGTTTGATGCTTTTCAGGCTACCTGTTGCTACATTTGCTGCTTTGATTGGCTGTATCAATATGGAGAAACCAATAGAGAACTCTTTGTGGACAATCTGCCTACAGGTAGAAAGGTCACTTCAGTTGAACCCCTTTCTTGCAATGAATACTGCAATCACCCATAACTATAGCCATGTTTAAACAAGATTGCAACTCTTATCATGTTATCATTCAACAACTAAAAATAGCAACAACGTGTAGTAGTTTGAGCCAGCTTTATATTTACCTGTGTGTGGTTTGTAAGAGATACTTATTGAATGGTTTCAGATGGTCAGCAAGCACTGTAAATAAATATCAAGGTCTGTCTCATTCACAAACAATCATTACAAGTCATTGATTGTCTTGGCTGGAATCATGGATGAAAGGTATTTACTTTTGATGGCTGCTGTGGGACACAGTGCACTGGCTCCTTCAGGTGCTGTTTCTGCAAGACATTGTTCAGCTTTGACAGCTCTGACAGAGAATGTGCTACCTGCACACATGTGATGATGCACAAAGGTGTCTCCGTGATGATGCCGACATTACTGACCACCAAGTCAAAGCCTGCTGCAGAAGCTGGTGCTGTGTAGAACATGGATGAGCTTTGATGGAAAGGGCATTCAGGAAAAGCTCAGAAAACCTGAGAAACAAAACTGCCTGTTCATTGTACATGGATCTAACAATTCCTCTATCTGAGCTAAGTGCTGACAAGTCTTATCTGGTGCTGTGCAGGGTGAAAAAAATAGTGGCTATTCCCAGGATGGTACCTGCAAAGCCACCAGAGAGGTAGGATAAAAGGATCTCTTAGGATCCTCTCAGGGTTTCTCTTAGGATAAAAGGAATTGTCCACATAGACTAGTGTGTCCTTCCTCCCGAGCATATCCCAGAGTGTTCCCTAGGAGCAAGAAGCTGAGGTGAGATCTATATTTTACTTTGCTTCCAGCTTACTTTGCTCCTTGACCAAATAATTCAACTTCCTCATATTTCAGCTCAGCTATCTAAAGAAATGCCCACTTACCAGAAATGTGCAAGACCTCAGCTACTCTGCACATTTAATTGAAGCACTGGTGATGAATACGATACTTAATTTTATGCCTTATACATATACAGCTTTAAACTAACTGCAATCCAGTTTTTGTAACAGTGCATGGGAGACTCTGCTCCAGAAAACCTTTTTGGGTCGCTATCAGACACCTAATTTCAGCATCACAGGATTTGTTAGTTGCTGTAATAAAGATTTGACAGAAATTAGTCTCAAATGCTCACTGCTAGTAGAAATAGCAGTAGTAGAAATGTTGCTAATATTTCTATATCTACTACTACTAAAACTAAACAAGCAGAGAAGGAGGTGGTTTCAAAATCTGAATAGAAACAGAGAATTCTCCCCCTTAAAAAGTTCTATTTCCTATAAGAAAGGTGCAGTGCATTTCTGTGTCTGCAGTTTCTTCTGCATTGCTGCTCTGCTGTTAAATCCTCACCTCTTTCACCCAGCTGGGAGCTGAGCCCCCCTGCCTCCTACAAAAAGAATGGGAGACCATCCTCTGCCCTCCTTTTAGTGTATTTTCCAACAGCTAGAACCTGCACTAAGCAATTTCTCCAGCTTAATCAAAGGCCAGTTTCTCCATTAATACTTTCCTATGACACTGAATGAAGTGGGAGAATTTTGAAGGCTTTTGAGGTATACACCAGCACCAAATGCAAAGCTGCAGAAGGTGCCTTGCTCCTGGCAGTATCGATCATGTAGCTTTTCAGAGGGAACATTTCCAATTATTTTTTTCTTTCCCCCCCTCCCCCCCCCAATAATTAAAGTATAATATTTTACAGCCTGATAAAATTTACAGGGATCCTTGGCACGTAATTATAGTGCTTCTTTAAAAGAGACCCCATAAAAGATGCATGATTAGAAAGTTAAGGATCTGGATAGAATTACAACGATGTGACAAATAATTTACAAGCGATAAACCATCCCAAGGAGAGGGGGAGGGTGATTAAAAGAAAAAGGGGGGAAAGACACATTAAACTAACCAGTGATGAAGTCTCACAATTAAAATAATAAATTTCCCCCCTGTGTTTAGTGTTAGGGGTTTGTAACTACAAGTTGCTGTGCTTTGGCTAGAGAAAGGATTCTGGCTAGAAAAGTTCTAGCTTGATATGGATGTGAGGCATTTCTTTTCATCAAAGGCTGATCTGAGTTTGGCTCAGTAGCTTTCATTTTATTACATGCTTAAGATAAATATTCTGTATAGACATTCTGCAGTACTAATGATCCCTAAGACTGTGGAACAGTAGCTGGAAGGATTTTTACCTGCCTCCAGATGTTGGTTGAACTCATTTTTCACAGAGCACATTTATTAGGTCTCAGCTGGAAAAAAAAAAAACCAAAGAAAGAAAGAAAGAAAAAAAGAAAAAGAAAAAAGAAAAACCAAAACAAGCAGACAAACAAAAAAAAAAAAAAAAAAAAAAAAACTAAACTGATGGATGCCAGCTCAGAACACCCCCAGGTTTGGGAGAAATGCAGGTTTGGGTGCACCATTTAAGTTTTGATGGTTGGACTCATATTTACAGGAGGTAAAGGGCAGCTGTGACAGAATAAATAAGAGGGAAAAAACATATTCCTCGATTTTTTTCTCGCCTTAATCACTTCCCCTTATCAAAATACCAAAGTCAAGGAGTATATTTGTCCCAGCGCTAACAATCATTATCAGCACCAGACCTAAAACAAGCAATTGCTGCAACTGTGACAGTTGAGCATCATCTGTGCTGCGTCAGGCAGTTTGGGAGTTGTCCCAGCTCCCAGGAGAAGATGGAGAGCACAGATACTAAATGGACTCCCCTCACAGTAAGGGGGAAATTCACCTGTGTGAAAGTTTGGTCATAACACAGGCTGATGCCAACTATAGAATTATAGAAGGGTAGAATCATAGAATCATAGAATCATAGAATCATAGGGGCTAGAAGGGACCTCTGGAAATCATTGAGTGCAACCCCTGTGCCAAAACAACTCTTTACACTAGGCTCAAGGGAGCAGCAGAGGATCCATGTGGATTTTTCCCCTCACCCTTCTCCTCAAGTGGACAGCAAAGTAAGTCATAAGCCAATCTGTAATGAAAACTTCATTCATTTTAATTCCTGTGGTTCCTCTGTCTCCTGGAGAAGGAAAACCTTCAAAGAAAACAGCAACATGCTGCTCTGGGATCTCTACCTGATTTACAGAGCATGAGGACTGAGCCTCCACCAGATAATCAGTGGCATCCCTCTTTGCATTAACAATGATATATCTCCTTTCAGAGAGTCTATATTATCTTTTATAGGTATTTATACTTGTACATTTTGTATATATTTTATATTTATATTTTGTTTTGACAACTCTTAAGTATCATCTAAGAAGCATGAATCACAGAATCACAGAAACATTCAGGTTGGAAAAAGACCCTCAGGATCACCAAGTCCAACTGACAACCCTACTCTGCAAGATTTTCTCCTAAACCCTATCCCCAAGCACCACATCCAAATGACCTTTAAACACATCCAACCCTGAGTAGTAACTTTGTGAATCAGATTTTCTGCCCTTTTAACACATGAGATATCCTGCAGCCCATTTTAAGTTGTCTTTTTTTTTTTTTTTTTACTTTCATAGTTGTCTGAAGTTGCAGCCCCAAATAGATACATTCAGTTAGTGGTAACTCCACAGCAGATCATCCACAACCTGGCACAGAGGATTGACTCTGCCCCTTTTATATCTAAAGAAGTTTTCCAAAGCAAAAATATAATTTGAGTCAGATTGAACACTGAAGGTGCAGCAGCAGAAACTGACACAGGGTTGGTTTTAGTGCTCTGCTGATTCATCCTGCAGTAATTGCAGAATCAAGCACATTAATCAGATTGATTTGTGCACATCTGCTTTTCAAATAAACAGATGTTGATCAGATGAAAAAGAAGTGCAGTTCTTCCTACACCAGCTGATGGAAATCAGCAGTCAGATAATTGAAGGCACCTGCAATTGCCCATGGCAATGAGAGAAGAATGATGCCTGAGATTTCATGTTCCTTGGGAAGCCCATTTTAGGACTTACTTTATTTTATTAAATCACTCATATGAATCTCCCCAACTCATGTACTTTATTGGTGGCAAAAAGGGCATTCAATGCTTTTGTGAGACTCCTGGTAAGACCTAACCATCTCCTCTCGTATCCTGTAATGGCAAAAAGTGGAAAGAACCTTCTAAAATTTTTCCCTATTGAACATCACTGATAATTAATTCCTCTTCAAACCTATTTATTGGGGCAGGCTCTGTTTTGTTCACAGGATTAACAGGAGTGGATTTTTACAAATAAAAGTCAAAATGCCTCTAACTCCTCCAGACCTAGCAAAGCGCTGTGGGCTTAACACCTCCTGAAGACAAACTGAGGAAATGATTTCAAGGCTTCAGTTGTCACTTGCAATATCAATCAGACTTTACCTTCCCCATGGCCTGAGTGTCACAGTCAGCGAACAAAATCAGAAAAGAGAGAAACTCCAGGAGAAACTCCAGAGATTTCCCAAAGAACCACCTTTCCTGCTGCTCTCCTTCTAGCCCTAGGATCCAAACCTTGTAACCCTGTTGCCGTGTTCTTGCGGTTTGCTGAGTGGAAAATGCACATGTGTTCAAACAGCTGTATTGTTAGAGGCTCGATCCTAAATGTAGCACAACATCTGTAGGACAAGGGAGAGGTGTCAAGTGAAGTGTGTAGACCTCAAGCTAACGACACGGCGCTGTGTTGACAAAGCCTTCTGTGGGAGCTGAGATTTTCCTCAGCGCAGTGGCAGGCAGCTCGACGTTTTCCAGACGTTCGAAGGGACACCTTCTGTGGGATTTCTTGTGCTGAGATCCCTGGGGCTTGAGAACTATCTTCCCAGCCTCTCCACCACAGCAGATTGCAAGATCTCGCCTTTTGGGGGCTGTCTGTTAGCACTGTGTCTTCTGAGCAGCTTGAAAGTGGAATTCCGTTACTCTTCAAAGAGTCCTTTCCTTTTTTTCCTTTAATTCATTTTTTTTTTCCTTTTTTCTTATTTTTTGAAGTATTTGCACAAGGGTGGCCTCAAGGGTAAGAGTGCCCAAGGATCTCTCACTGCACTCATGTTGCCACATTTGTGACTGAAAGGCACTCACTGGTGGCCAGGGCAAGTGGATTGTGGCCAGGATTTTTTGAATGAGATAAAATTTTCCTGTGCCCAATATGCAAGCCCAAAAGAAGACACTTTTCCAGCTGAAATATACACACACAGAGATCTCTTTTTTTTTTTCTTTTCCTTTGTTTATTCTCATTTGCAAGAATCAGAAAGGTGCAATTGCAGAGCTAAAATTGCATTTGTTAAACACCAGCTACAGAAGAAAACAGAGTAAGCTAACTTAAGGACAGTGTTTCACCCTTTGAAACCTATGCTTGAGATGATCCCAGCATCAAAGATAAGCTCTGAGCTTCCCTATATCCTGGGAATATTCTGATCTAGGGTCTGGCTCTAATCTTTGTGTGAGAGCCATGTGCTAAGCTCAAATCCAGACTGGAGTCTTCCCAAAATCTGAGGAAGCTCAGATCCAGGGGTTTGGCTTTAGCCCATGTCTAATTCAAACCAAACTGTCATCTAGATTCCAAGTGGAAATGAGTCAGAAGGGCTCATCCCAGCAGCTGATGAGATGTCCACACTGCATAATCACCATGTACAGTTTGACAGACAGTATGCCCTGACTCAGGAGTGGAGATTACAGCTGCACTTGTGGCCTGCAAACCTTTCACAGCCCTCAGGACCCCTCTGCATGCCCAGCACACACACCATGAGTGGTGCACCTTGGAGGAGGTCATGGTTTAGCCCTCTGCAACACCTGGACTTCATCTGGATTATGAAAGACAAAGCCTAACCACGATTAAATGAAGACTCTGTGTGAAACATGACAACCTCCTTTACATGGCAGGGACACCTTCCTCCTAGAGCCATGCACAGCAATCCCTTTCAGTGTGTTCATGTCCTTTTCCTGGCTTCACTTTCTCACTGCTGGGAGTCTCCTGTCTGAAACTGTCATCCCTTGGGCAAACATCTATATTCCAGCACACTGGGAGGACTTGATTAAATTAAGAAGACTCCCCTGCCTGGCAGTAGGGAGTTTCATTAGGCTGTTTTCACTGTCAGATCTGAGGGGAGTGTCAGCCCTGCCCTGTGGCATTTCCTCACTGCATCCTTCCCAGCTGGGGACTCCTGCAGACACCTAGTGGGACTGTGTCATTAATATGAAGAAGATTTTACATCAGACCTGGAATGAAAGCATTGAGGATTGCTTCCATACATGTTTCTTTAGATTCTGGAAGCAACCTTACATACTGTTCATGCAAAGAATTCCTCATCCCAGTCTCCATGTACTTGGACACAGCAATAGCCAATTTTGCTGTTCTCATACAGCACCCAGGAACAATTTCCCCCAGCTTTCATTATTAGCAATATTTATTATCAGCACTGTAGTAATACAATCAGGCTCTTGCTGTGCTAAGTGCTTTGCAAACATGTGGAAAGACAGTTTTACAAGCTATTCACCCCAGTGTCCAGAGCCTGTGGTGGTGACAAGCTTTTAATTATGTTCTTTTCTCCCAGTAGCAGGTTCAGGGAGGGAGAGGACAACTTCTCTTCTAACTGCCCCTGCTCCGGTATCTCTATTCAAAGAAAGAAGGTGGGAAAAAGCAGTGCTGTGAAAAGATAACTTATACTTGACAGAATTTTACATCTCCCCCACCCCAGTATTTCAGCTTTTTTAGAGAGAGAAAGATCTGTTTTATCCAGAATTCTGTTGCTCCTCTCATACACTCCTAACATATATACAGGGCTAAGATGCCCAACATATAGTTTTAGAGGAGCCAGGGTGTTCTGGGCTGCCAAACAGACACCATGAGTTCAGTGCTGGGCTGTGCTTGTGCACAGGACCTTGTCCTGGAAGGCATGGGCAGATTTCTTCACTGCAGCTGATAAAAACTAGCACAGCTCCCTCCCACAACTCTGCCCTCTGCACAGCCATGCCCTGCTCTCCAAGGCTACGACCTCTGGGTGCACATGGACTCCATCCTGGAGGGTGTGTAATGTGAGCAACCACCTGGAAAAGCCCAATATGGGTCCTATGGAGAGAGGGTCATGTATCTGTGGTTTTCAGCATTCCAGGAAAGAGTTAATGCCAAACAGCCAGGCACAGAGTGGTGTTCCTTATGGAATCACGTGTGGTGAGAATAATGCAAGCAAACTACTTTCGCAACAGGCTGAGGTCACTCAACCACAAGCCTCCAGCTCTACTATATGAGAAAGAGATACTGGGAGAGAATTGTGGGCAAAAGTTCCCATTCATGGGAATCCTGTCAAGCCTCTATAGGCCTTGGATACACCTGGAAGAAGATAGGCATGATAATTATTTTCTAAAATAAGGGACACTTTTGTTCTTCCCCTCCACCCACCCCCACTCCATGGCAAGGCAGCAGCCTATTGTGGTTTTGTGCCACGTGATTCCTTAAAGGGAGACCAAGAAATGCAACATCCTAGCAGAGTGAATCACAGAACTTGGAAATGACCTGATTCACACGTTTTTTCCATTCTCTGTCGCTAATGTGAGGCTTAAAACACACACACACACACGCGCAAAAAAGTTGTGATGTTTAGTCTGTGAATTGTTGGAACCTGTGCTCCGTTTTCCAGCTCAAGTTAAGACATGGGAAAACACTCTGAAGAGTCTTCTTTTCAGACATGGCTTAATGCCTGCACAGGGCAGATGTTCAAAGACAGTTTAGAGGTCAGAAAAGCAAAAAGTGACACTTAGGTCAATGGTCAAGCACATCTGGGCCCTGGCTTCCCATGAAATAGATGGAGGAGCTGTGAAAACAGGCTGCAACCAGGGAGACTAACACAGGTGGTGCTCCTGGCTGCATGATCTTAGAAAGGTTTGGGTAGGAAAATACCTTTCAACATCATCTAACCCAACCCCCTGCCAGTCAGGAGGGGCATCTTCAACTACAGATGGTTGATCAGAACAACCTGCCCTGGAATGGTTCCAGGGATGGGGCATCTACCACCTTTCTGAGCAACCTGAGCCAGTGTCTCATTACCCTCAGTGTAAATAATTTCTTCCTTATATCTAGTGTGAATCTCCCTCTTTCAGTTCAAAACCATCACCCCTTGTTCTGTCTCAACAGACTCTGCTAAACAGTCTGTCCCCATCTTTCTTATACAACCCCTCTAAGTACTTAAAGGCTACAAGAAGATCTCCCTGCAGCCTTCTTTTCTCCAGGCTGAACAACCCCAACTCTCTCAGCCTTGATGTTGCTGGACATCTGCCTCTTTTGCTTCAGCCTCTAGCACTTATGACCTAGATGAGCCCTGAAAGGATATCTTCACTACACATCTGGTTCTGAGAGACCTCCATCTTTGCAGATCTTATTGCTTCTTTGACAAGTTATCAACATGTCACACTGGGCATTTATCTGGGACAGGGACTACCCTGTCCTCCCTTTACATGAAGCTTCAAGTGTGGCCTCAGTAAAGACACAGTACACAGAATAAGGACAGATGCAAATAAGAATATGGCATATTTCTCTATCTAACTGCATAGATAAATCTAATTGATTTGCTATTGCAGAGAAAGCTTCCTGAGTGTGACACTGAAAACCAAACTCTGTAGCTTCTTGTGCCTGAGAAATTTATGGCAGAATTCTGGTCTTCACAATCAGCTGAAAACCTCCTACTGAGGAGCAGAAGGACTTAGGCTCCCTGTAACTAAAATAAAGTTGCATAAGAATCTCATTACAGGAGTTAGCCTGACATTGTAACAGGACACAAGTTCTGGAGAACATTCAGAGTGCAGGCCAATTGCTGCCTTTCTTATCTGAGTTTCAGTGGCTCACTGAGCATTCCAGACCCACATGTATATATTTTTATATATATATATATAAATACAGCTTTCAAAACCAGTAGGAGCCCCACAGCTGGCATCTGCCCAGGTCCAGAGTGGCAGCTGCTGCCAAGTTACTCTTTTCATGGTTTATTGGAGTCACTTACACATGGGTGGGCCAGGAAAAGAGGAGGAGGGAGTGAGGTGGGAAGTAGGAGAGCAGCATTTACCCCCACTACTACTTTCTTCAGTTTGTTTAATATTTGTCTTTATTGTATAACTTTGTTTGGGGCTTCCAAAGTTGTTGGCACTGAGCTTGGTAGCAGCCTTGTCTTCCATGGAAAAGCCAGAGGGTTGGTTCTGGTTTGCGTTTTTATTATTATTATTTTGTTTTAAAAGACTTTCTTCTAGGACATATACCACATGTTTGGAGCAGTAATTGTTCCAGATGTGCTTGAGCTAAAAACCTGAGCCTAAATTAGTTGGAAACTTGGAGAATTTGAGATGTGGTTTTTCAAATCCATCTCTGAAGAGGTTTTCCCCCCAATTTGAAACGTTGTCTTCCGGATTCAGCTCTGTGACTGATCTACCTTTTGATTTTAGAAATCACCCAGATCAATATGGATGATAAAATCACCAGACTATGCCCAGGCTGGCTGAACACACAAGAGCTGGCTGAAGAGACAAGGAGGTAAAAGGGTTTGCCCCGTGTTAAGGGGAAATGGACACAATCACAAAGACAGTAATATCTTGGGTATTGTGACCTCCAGCCTAGTGATCCAGGCATGCTCTTTCCTACCCAGATAATTATTTTACATCACTGGCAGCCAGAAAGTCCCAACAGATCTCATCTCTCCGAGGACACCACTGTAAATAACCCTTGGTTTGTACAGAAACATTGACATTGCATGGGTGAAACTGAGGTCAGACTTTTCAGTGCCATCCTAAATTGGACCCTTAATGCCTGAAATCTGCTATGGCACTGAGTACAAGCCCTCCACTCTGTAATATTTGGGTACTCCTTGCTTTAAAACTAGGAATTCTCGTGTTGATGGATTCTTGGATCCTTGCTGCACGGCTGATTCACATGTTCATGTTTAAAAGAAGGAAAAAACTAAATAAAGATTAATTCGTTTAAGAAAATAAAGCCTACAATGAAGTAATGAATGAAGAGAGCATAACATCCCTTGCAGATGACTAAGAGTTCATCTTTAATGTGTGGTGGTTTACACAGCCCCCAAAAATAATACCTGCTGCCTCCCACATAGAGGAATAAAAAAACATGTGGGTCTACACCATAATCAGCTGTAGATGGTTTCCCACAGTGTCTATTGAAAGAGCGACTTCAGTACAAGGGGAAGCAAACACAATGGTTGTGTCTTCTCTGAGGTGAGAACACAAATTTTATTATAAAACAACTTTTCCTCCACCTGGGAGTGGCAGAATAGACATTCTCTGGAATGGGATGGGGTGGGGTGGGATGGAAGGGGATGGGCTGGAGCAGATAAGTTGTGTTAAGTTTAGGTGTAGCTGGTCCAGTGAGGAGCCCATTGTTTAGAAGGGAGCACATTTCTTTCAGGACAAAACACAAGATATGACTGAAAGTCACAGAATCATAGAATCACTCAGTGTTGGAAGGGACCACAAGGAGCAGCCAGTTCCAACCCCCCTGCCATGGGCAGGGACAACTCCCACTAGATCAGGCTGGCCAGAGCCTCATCCAGCCTGGCCTTAAATACCTCCAGGGATGGGACCTCAACCACCTCCCTGGACAACCCATTCCAGGCTCTCACCACTCTCATGGTGAAGAACTTCTTCCTCATGTCCAGCCTGAATCTCCCCACTTCCAGCTTTATTCCATTCCCCCTAGTCCTATCACTACCTGATATCCTAAAAAGTCCCTCCCCAGCTTTCTTGTAGTCACACCATCCTTCAGACAAGCCTAGGGGAGCAGAGGACTGAGAGGGAACATCCTGTGTCCAGCTCTGTAGCGGGCAGTCATAGAGCTTCACTGGTGTCTGGGATCTGGTTCAGTCTCTGCTGAGGTCTTGGGGAAGAAAGGGAGCAACAGGCAACCGAGCAGAACTGGTTAAAAGGAACAATACAACTTGTTCAACTTCCCCTTGAGAGCATGTGGAGAAATTACCCAGGGAGCCTTTTAGAGACATTAGATACCACTAAGAGGGTTTGGGTTGTCAGTCCTTCCTGCTTTGACAGACTGTGGTGTGTGTGGCTCTGGGGACATATATTTTCATTCCAGGTATTTGTTTACTCTCTTTACTATTTTTTTCCCCCCAACATTCAGGGAGCTAATTGTGGGACTGAAATAACATCAGATCAGACCTTCTCACAGTTCTTCAGTTCCCTGGGAGTCAAAACATGGTGGAAAGAGCAGATCTCACATTATTTTTGGCCACACAGCTTGTACCCAGGGGAAGAAAGGGTGGAAGTCCATTAAAAAAACATAATCACAAAGAATGAGATATTAAGGTCTTGGGGGGAGTTCTTACAGAGCCTTAACACCAAGGTATACAACCAAAGACTGATTGCAGTTGCACTCCAGGTTCCACACCTGCTGTTCCCCAAGCTTTATACTATGTGATGGAGATCATCCTCCTTTTCAGTACCAAAAACCACCAACTCAAAGCTAGATCCCATTTGTAGGCAAGCACTTGTGTGAAAGTGAGTGTCACTGGGTCTGTGTGGCTCAGAAATAGGTCTGTGCTGTCAGATAAATGTAGGTCCACACCGGATCCCAGGATTAGATCCTTCCAACCTTCACATGTTAACTCACAAACCACACAAAGAAAGTGCTTAGCTCGGTATCACCATCAGTGCCCAGCCCAGCCAGAGAATTATAGAATCATAGAATCAGTCAGGGTTGGAAGGGACCTCAAGGATCATCTAGTTCCAACCCCCCTGCCATGGACAGGGACACCTCACACTAGATCAGGCTGCCCAGAGCCTCATCCAGCCTGGCCTCAAACACCTCCAGGGATGGGACCTCAACCACCTCCCTGGACAACCCATTCCAGGCTCTCACCACTCTTGTGGGGAAGAACTTCTTCCTCACATCCAGCCTGAATCTCCCCACTTCCAGCTTCATTCCATTCCCCCCAGTCCTATCACTACCTGATATCTAAAAAGTCCCTCCCCAGCTTTCTTGTAGCCCCCTTCGCATACTGGAAGGCCATGGTGCATGCTGGCCTCAGCCTGATCCCTCATACATAGCAGGTGTGAACTGTGAGTGCTGGCTGTGATTTTTTTGTTTAAGAGCGTTACACCCTGACCATGTGCAGCATCTTTCTGTGTCCAAGTGAAGCTGGGGTGGAATTCATCCCATTAAACTTCAGATATCTGCTGCTGAGCTAGTTACCCCAGGCTCTGTGTATAATCAAGGCAGAGAGACGAGCTTTTCCAGGATTATCCACTATCTCCCTTTTGGGGAAGAAATTTGCCTGATGTCCAACCTAAACCCCTCCTGGTGCAGTTTGAGGTGGTTTCCTCTTGTCCTATCTCTTATTAATTGGGAGAAGAGACTGGTTCCAACCTCTTTTCAGGGAGCTCCTCAGACTCCATTTCTCCAGGCCAAACAATTCCTTTTTCCTCATCCCTCATCAGAAGACTTGTGCTCATGTAATGGCCTAAAAGCACAGGAATGATGTGATGGAGCACTGCTCCTTCCAGGACTGCTGGATAGCAACTTCAATGTGGACTCCTGAGAGGATCTGCTGTCTGCAGAACTTAGCTTGAAAGAGGTGCTGCTTTTAAAATAAAAGAGCTTCAGCTTGTCTTGTTTCTAGTCCTTTCAGAGCTTTGCTACTGAATAAATAGGTAAGGGATGGAGATAGTCTTACATTTAATGTGCAGCCTCAGCTGTATGGACCCTGGAAAAAAAAAAAAAAAAAGGTTGAGTGAGGGATTTTAAGCAACAGGCAATGAAGTGGTTCAGATGTGATGCAAAATATGTCTGAAACAAAAAGTCTTGGGCAGTAATTCCCTGAAACATCTCCTGCACTGAAGCAAGCTAGAGCAGGGCTAGCAGCCTGAAGCACAGCTTTGTACAGCTGAAGGGGGGTACCCTGCAGAAATCTGGCATCATTTTGTGTCACTGGACCAGCACATGTGGAATCTTGGGGAGGTTAAACTGATCAATGTATAACAACTCCAAGGGTGTTATTACTGTGTGTTTGCAAAACAGACAGGACAAAGTAAAGGAGAATAAACAAACACAGGAGAAATGAATGGAAGAACAATGTAAATAGGGGAAAAAATAGAAAAAGACAGAAGAGGGTTATTGAAATACTTAAAAAATACAACCACAAATGGTTGTGATTTAGGAGCTTTTATAGCAACTATCCAGAAAAGAAGGTGTATCAGACTGCAGGAAAACACAACTGAGGAATCAAAAGCAATTCATGGCAGAGGACATTTCAGTTTCAGATTCTTCCTTTTCAGCAAGGTCCCACTAAATTCTGCCACAATCAACCAAGCCCCATCCTTTGATCTTGACACTTTTTTTTCGTATTTCATTATCCTTAAAGACCCAAGTTGCCAAAAGCACCAGAAAATATTTGAGTGTTTCTGCAGGTCTCATTTCACTGAAGGTGTGATGTGGTTCAGGATTGTCCCCTTTTGTGAAGATCTTATCTTGACCTTCCTCAGGAAAAAAAAGTGCTCCAGCTCTTAGAGACCTCTCCTTTGGTTTTGCCCTAAGGTTTTATAAGCAGAGTGGCAATTAAGGCCCTCACTGTCTTTCAGTGAAGGAGCTGAAGCCAGAATTTACTTCATATTATCCTTTTGAGGAGCCATCCACTAACAGCCTTTGACCATGCCAAGAGCTGAGAAGGGTCTGGATAACTGTTAGATTATGCTGTGAAGCCATCAAATTCTCCTTTCTTCTCAGTGTTGTGACACTCCAAGCCACAAGACCTTACATCACTGATATAAGAAACAAAAGAAAAGCACTGTTCTATTACTAAGCAGCAATTAGAACTAAATGAACTGAAAAGTTTCTTAAAACTCTGGAAGTAACTTCATAATATCTGTTCTTAAGAAATGCAGGAGTGCAATAGCAAACTGTGCATGTGCTCTGATCTCCACAGAATGCTGACATGAGCACAAAGATGTGCTCTGCTGGAAGAGTAATGCAATGGAAGCAGATCTATGGAGCAGAACTGATGGTGATGAGGACATGACCCCCACACTGTGTGTGTTTGGGGGCTGTTTTGCAGTAGGTCTAGTCTGGTACACTGGGCTGAAAGCTCAGGAGCAGTTGAAGGCCCTTTAAATGCACACAATTTGGTTTACATTTCTCCCCAAATAATCCAGTTAGTGCACTTAAAACCTAGGCATAGCAAAAGGAGATATTTGGGAGATTTCCTTCAAAAAGGAACTATGAAAATGCTATCACAGATGCATCTGTCATATTAATAGCTGGTTAGGACTACAGCCCAAATATACACAGAATCACAGAATGGTAGGAGTTGGAAGAGACTTTTGGAGATTGTTTAGTCCAACACCCCTGCAAACACAGGTTTGCCTACATCAGGTTGCACAGGAATACATACAGGTGGGTTTTGAAAGTTTCCAGAGAAGCAGACTCAAAAATCTTTCTATGCAGCCTGATGCAGTGTTCTGGCACCCTCACAGTAAAGAAGTCTTTCCTTGTGTTCAAATGAATAAAGGTCTGGTAGGGGATGTGAAGTTTGGAGGCAGCCTTGGCTGCAGTGACTATGAGATTGTGGATTTCAGGATCATGCAAGGAAGTAGAAGGATAGTAAACAACATTGCAGTCCTGGGCACAGGTTGAGAAAAGGAAGGGATATCATAATGAAGTGCACTGCAGTCTGACCTGGCTTCCACATCTACAACAGTCTCCTTTAAATGCCAGAGGTGTGTTGGTGAGGACACAGCCTCATTTAACAAGATTGGGTTGTGAATGTGAGTGTGAATAATCACCAGAGTCATGCCAACAGTGCCTTGATTACATTCCTTACATACAGAAATTATTGTTTCAGGTCTTGCTCACATTGTGAATACTCTCATGATGAATAACTGTTAATTTAATTATTTCTCTGTGAAAAAAAAAAAAACAGAAGGTGGGGATAGTTTCTTCCTTGGTTATTGAAGCACGTACTTCCATGAGCAAGAGAACTAATGAATTTTGGTTTCTCATGATGTGTACCATGTAGCTTCCTGATTTCAAATCTAGGAGAGCTGCAGCATCAATGCTTTCCTCTTTGAGTGTGTATGTCAGAAGCAGAGTGTTTTAAGATTCTTAAACATAGGTGAAAATGCTTCAGACCTCTGAAAGAGAGTGAAAACGACACTGAGGAGTGGAGTCTTTTTTGTTTAGAACTACAGCTGAGCCAATATTGAACCTCTTGTACTCTATCTAGGCATCAGCTGGGATCTCTCCCCTTCCTCTATCACCTCCCCCAATTTTTACACCACCTGTATGAACCTAAACCCTTCAAGACCTCTGCTGGTTTATCAAATTTGGTTGCTATTGGCCAATAAGTTCAAATGCTATTAGAGATGACTGACTTCTGGATACTCGTACAGAACAAAGACTGCATAAATGTCATATTGCTAGGGATGTACACAGAAAACAAGCCTGAAGTGTTCAAGTATGGGAGGGATAGACTCCCTGTGTCTGGGGAAACAAGCACTTAACTCCTTTTAGGCTGCTTCAGAAATTCCAGTTTGAACAAAGTAACTGTCCTTTTGCACTGGAGCTATGCAGATGTTCCTCCATCTGCCCATTGTCATGGCACCAAAAATGGAAATCTTTTGCTCCGGCCCCTTGCTTGTTTACTCCCCCGTGCAGCAGCAGAGCCTTAGCAGTGCCTTTTCAGATATGTGGATCAAAGCAGGAGGTCACTGCGGTCAGCCAGCAGCCTTGGTTACCACCACACCCAGCCAAAGCATTCTTCCTTCTCCTCTGCTGACAGTCAAGGCTGACTCCCTGCATGTGACTCCCCCATCATCCCCTCCCCACCACAGGTTTCTGGTCTTGCACAACTGAGTCCACATATTGCATGGGCAAATTGGTCACACTGCAGGCCAAGAGTCCCAGTAAACATTTCCCCTTTTCCCCCTCCTCTCTCGCCCTCTCCCCCCCAGCACACAAGTACACCCACCCTCCAGAAGCTCTGCTGTGATGCTGGAAGCTTTCCTAGGCTCTGCTTCCTCCAGGGAGCTACCCAGCAAATGTGTTAACAGATAGTGTGCAAAATCAGAAGGCTGAAGGTTGTCCCCTTAGATTTGTCATAGGCAAAGAAACACAAACGCATTTTTTTTCCAGGGGTTCTTGAAAGCTGAGATGAGATTATCTATAATTTAAAGAAAAAGAAAATTGGTGGGAAGCAAATAGCTCTTTGGAAAATCTTCAAAATGCAATGGATATCAACAGAATGTTTCTACCACTCTCAGGAAAGTACTGCCAGCCCACATCTTTCTGCTAGCTCCTAATGGGTCCATTAACTACTCCTAAATAATGATGGAAACCATATGGGTGCACAGGTGGTCTCTCAATAAATACCAAATGAATTCAGTATGATCACCATTAACACAATTAATACCCAGCCAATCTACAGTGATAGAACTATTAAAATTAAGAGCTACTATATTTCCTCAGTCCCATGGCAATTTTACAATGGAAACAAACAAAAGGCTAGAATAAGCTTTTTATTATTATTATTATTACAGTTATTTGATTTTATTTACTTACAGGCAGGGCTTAGGCTTCTGTGTAATCTGGAGCATCTTTGCTCTATGCTTTGGGAGATAAGTTTTGACTCTGAGAAAAAAAAAATTAATTTGGGGAGAAATAATTTTAAAAATCCAACTAAAAGAGATGTTTGTTTATTTGGGGGGGAATTACATATATTTGGGTGATGAAGCAAAGTGCTTCCTACTTTCTGCAGCAGGCTGTGAACACGAGCAATGAATATGAGATTGCCACAGCTGCTCTTTTTATCATCCACACCATGAGTTCATCACTGTTCCCTGATGGGATTATTAGTGTGGTCGGGATTTAATATTATTTTGGGGATGTCAGTACTGTTCCAGCATATGTGGTGGTCCACCCCAATTGTCAAAGGAAGAGGAACACATTCAGAAGTGACCTTCTGTAATGAAACGCCTGATGTAGGCCCACTATTGAGAGGGTGTTTTGGCTTTCCAAGAAGGAAGAATTAGGTTTTTATTTTCTAGAACCAGATCAGTAACCTGGATTACTCCAGGCTCAGTCTCTATTTTTATGTTTCTCTTGCAATCTGTAGCTAAGCTCCCTTGAGTTGAGTAAGGCAGTATCAGGTCCAAAATCTGTGTGGTCGAACACAGGTCAAATTGAACATCCTGGCTTTTATCCATCTTGACAACCACTGGAAAAGGGGTGCTTTGCATTTTGCAAAATTGTGTTTCTTTGCCTCTAGAGGCTTTTTCATATGACTCGCTAAAGCTTGGTTTGTGGGAGAAGCTTCAGAGAGAAAAATTTTGGATCTCTTAAACCCTAACAAAGCTGGACCCATTCTACAGGGCAGAGGGTCAACCTTGTTGATGGCAGCAAAAACTGAGTATGACAAAAGTGTGACTTGAAATCAGTACATCTCACCACTGGGGCTTTTGTTAGAACGCTAATGCCTCATCAGTTTCATAGGGCAGTTCAATGGGACCTTCAGGCTTGCTACAGCTCATGCTAAGTTAATGGAGAGATTTCTCAATGCATGGGTGCAAGTCTTGTTCTGGAAAGCATAAGACTCCTCTTTGGTGGCACAATGACTGAGATGAATCCTTTATTCTGTAGCTGGAGAGATCTCAGATATCTTGAGTTTCAAGACAGACTTGCTCTTCTCACCTGGACCAGGATTTAGTTTAGACTTAGCCTTAAGTTGCCCCTGTGGTGATCAGTTTTTGCAGTTTCTCTGCACTCAGATGGAACTTACCTGGCCATCCCCAAAAGGCCTATATAACCCTAAACACTCTGTGATTACTACTGCAGTTAATATTCTTCATATCCTTAAACAACACACCCTTATTTCAGTGCATTACACCAGATCTGCACCCAAGGAAGATACTACTCATAACAATCTGTGTGAGGTTTGGGTAAGTCATGCACTTGAAACTTCCCTAAACTGCAGTTCTATGAACTATGTAACATGTGGAGCACAAAGCTCATTTCACAATTCCTTGCTAACTTTGCTTATAAACCATCTTGCATATAGATTGCTCTTGAGTAAGTGTTTCTGATTAACTCCAAGTATCGATGCTCTTGTTCTTGAATAGAAGATTCTGTGTTTCTAATTTGAATAACATAATTTTGAAGTGTATTAAGGTAAATAGGACAATGCACTCTTGTTCCAGAACTCAAATGCCCATGAAGTTATTCATCAATCTCTTTTTCATTTAAATTCACACTTTACCTTAATTTGTGTTTCAAATGCAGATGAGGCCTTAATTAAATAAAAATTCAGCAGATGGCTTCGAATTCTCTTTTCAATTTACATTTCTTATACCTTTCTAAATGCTGGACTTTATCTTTAGAGCCAGAAGTGTTACCATTAGACCTCTTCTTTTAAACAAATGAATAATAATTGGTAGGCTGGAGCTGTCTGTAGAGGAATAAATTAAATATTGATTTCCAAATCTTAAAAGCCTCAAGTTTATGTATATGTTTCCATAAATACCCAAAACCTTGCCTGAACCTTCAGAGATTAATCAAAACTCAAGTGTGTACCAGACTTTTGGTTCTTGTAGCCTTTACTATTATGCTTTATTATGTCTTTGATCATCAGTGGGTCCAAGAAGTTAATTTGACAAAGATGCCAAGTGACTAGGGAAAAAAAAAAACATTAATTCTCTAGGAGAAGTTGCTGTGTAGTTGGATTCAGGCTCAGTGCAGGTGACTGAGTGACTCTGAGTGTTTGGTTTCACTTGAAGTTGTTCATTATTAAGAACTGTGAAAAAGTAAATGAGAGTGCTAAGCAAAATTACAGAGGGAAAAAAACCTTGTCTTATCTCTGAACCAGGACTCTGCCTATTGAATGATTCAATACATTGTTGTGTGTTAGGAGAAAACCACTTTGTTCTACAACAGTTACCTCCTTCAGAGGAAATTATGAAAGAAAAGAAAACACTGCTTGTCCATTTATATTACATCTGAAGTCTAGGTAGCAGCCTTTCCCCACCTGTTCCCTTTATCCTATCATTTACTGTTGCCCATGACCACACTGGATGCACACTGATACAATTAGGCAGCTTTTCTCCTTCTCACATTAGTTTCCCATTCAGCACTGATTTACAAGCCCACGTATTCTCACTCTGTCATACAGGCTTTTCTACCTCTGCACTGCTAACCATATCATTGTATTAGTCAGAGCTAACTCATAAATTGCTTCCTTTCAACTTCCTTCCTTTGCATGTTGTGCAAGGGGAGCAGCCCTGCGGTGTGGCCATAGATGGGGATTCCAATTTTACACCCTGCAGCTGTAGATCTCCATCCCTACCCAGCCTGCAGGCTTCATTTATTTGTTTTGAAATAGCAAATGTGACAATATTTGTGTATTTCAGCAGCCTGGGGAAAAGGAAATCCATTCAGCTTGTCCTTTAAAGAGATAGCTCCTTCTGACTCATAAAACCTTTAATAAAAATCTGATGATGTTTTGCAGATGTCACCAAGAGCTGAGCACTGGGTGGGCACAGTGAAACTAACAGGTAGAGGGAGACAAAATTTGGGTCAGAGAAGCAATTTGGCTGCTAGAATTACATGTAAGTGAGAAGGGTGTTGGGAGGATCCAGATGGTCATTGCAGTGGGCAGAGATGCAGCATTTCAGTTGTGTGGCTGAAGGAGGCCTCTGGTTTATGTTTGCAGTTACTAAAATATCCTTGTTTGTTCTGACTGCAGAAGTGTTCCTTCTGAACAGTGGAAATGTTATCAGCTTGGTTGTCCTCGTGAGATTTCTAGTATCTGTGGGTATATGCAAGTAAACATTTCACAAAGCAAGTTCCTCTTTTGGGATCATGGGATTCGAATCGCCTCCTGGGGCCCTTGATATTCACAACATCTGTTGGTTGTATGTTTGAAGTTCCAGTTTGGACCTGCTCTGGGCTCAGATAAAAGAGGAAGAGCCTGATGATCTGCT
This sequence comes from Indicator indicator, assembly GCF_027791375.1. Lineage (NCBI taxonomy): Eukaryota > Metazoa > Chordata > Aves > Piciformes > Indicatoridae > Indicator > Indicator indicator. The sequence goes on from NC_072033.1 coordinate 5,140,337, forward strand.
GGAGGAGGGTGCCTGGCATGAAATCTTGAGCAGTAACTTGTAGCAGGCAGCTGTGCTTTGTCCCTATCTTAACTGAGAGGAAGAACACACATTTGGGGAGCTCCAGAAGTCCAGGCTGCTCAGGTGGCCAGATTTCCACTAGTGCCTGCAGTCTCTACAAGATTTATCTCCTTCCTGAGCCAGGACAGGCATAAGAGTATCATCTTAATTTCGGTGAGGGGAACAGGGAAACTCAGCAAGTCTTGGTAGTAAATCACTTCTATGTAATCAACTGCACAACAAAATGAGTGCTTGCTTTAATTCCTCATTTCTCAGTTAGCCCAGGACATGCTGAAAAAAAAAATGTTTTCCTCTTTCAGTGCCTGTATTGGAAGTAGACATGGAGGGCTGAGGGGGAGCTCACAGACAGCTGCTGACAACTGTGCTGCATGCACTTAAAGGAGGATCAAGGCTTGGTTGAAAAGATGTGAAAAACTCTGCTGCTCCTTGTCCTACTGGGAGAACATCACTGCTCTGCATGGCTAAAAATCATCCCCTCTCGAGCACATCTCTGATTGGGTTTGTGTTAGTTTGTGGCTGAAATAGTTCCTTTCTCAGTTAAGGCTGTAAAATGCTTACTCAGGGACTAGCACATTACTCCCTGGTCTGTAACTCCAACTCCTAGCATTCCCTGATTTCCATGAAAAGACATAGAAGTAGTCAAAGCAGGCAGACCTCAAGCCAGCATTATAGAAACACCTGCATCTGTGAAAAATGGCAAAAGGCAGGACAAAGCCAAGCCAGTGCATACAAATAGGGTAAAACAGTACCAGTGTTTGTCATATTGCAAATTCTGTGAATATGGACACTATATCCTGCATGGCACTGCAATTTCTGATCCCACCCTGCCATTGGCCATGCTTGACTCAAAGTCTGAGATGCTGGTCTCTCCAAGACATGTCTCAAAAGATCATGCAACATTCTGCAGCAGCAAAGATCAGGGCAAGTTATGATGGGAAACTTCACCTAACAGCTTCCAATTTCAATTTTCTGTTTTGTTTTTTTCTTTCTGAAGAGGTGTTGGACTAGATGATCTCCAGAGGTCTCTTCCAACCCTTACCATTCTGTGAATCTGTGACAACCTACTGAAGTGGCAGGCAACATTACCTGGTGGGGTAGCACATCCTTTTTCATTGGCATTTCTTTCTATGACTGATGTTTTCTTTTTTCTTGCCAACATTTTATGCCTTTACAATATTATCAACTGGCAAGGCTTTTTGATTATGTGAGAGGAGGAACCAAGGCTCTCTTATTTCTAAAAATAAAAGAGGTCAGTTACTGATACCTTCACCCATTTTCATTTAGCCCCTTGCCAGCTAAAATTCCCAGCAGTCAAATTTGTATGAAAAAGGAATGGGGAAAAGGCTGTGTGTGAACCAAATTATTCTGCTCAGTATGGGGAATTTGGGAAAGAGAGGTGTGACAGAAATTTCCATGCCAAGAGAGACTTTCTGGGGTGAAAGTACATAATATTTTTTTTCCACTGAAATTTTCCCATGATCTCTTCAATGATGAAAACATCATCAAAAAAATTTAAAAAAAACCAAACCAAACAAAAAAAGCCAAAACAAACAACAACAAAATAACAAAAACACACACACACAAACAAACAAACAAAAAAACCTCTAAAACCAAACCCAAGGGTATGTCAGTTGCCTAACTCTCAAGGATGCCCTTGGTGCAGACTCAGTTCAATCTGCAGGGAGCTCTGGTGCAGTGAGAGATTTTGGGAGAGCCATTGATCTATTGAAAAGGGGGAAGTGAAGATATTGACTGCTGGATAAAAATAAGCTCCTTGAGCAAGTGATGGCACAGGCTTTTGTGGTTTGCTTTCACGTGATACCTTGAAGAGGAAACAGAGGAGATGACTTAGAAGAGGCAAGGTAGGGCAGTGCCCCTCAGAATGATTCATGTGACTTCGAGACGACCTTTTTCTTGGGTGTAAATTTTCCTTTCTGTACCATTGACATGAGCAGAAAGGAGAAAAGGGACAGTCCATCTCGTGCAATTCCCCTGCATGTAGAGGCAGTGAATCAAAGAAATAGGCTTTTGTCTGACTTCACACAGCCACACTGAAGTATTAGCCTAGGCTGGTTCAAATGTATTTAACCCAGACTTCCTACAACACAGATACACAAAACACTTAATCACCTGCCTGCCTTCCTTTGGTTCTTCCAGAGGAGAAAAAAAATCTGTAGCTTAGACATCTGAGTGAAAAAGTTCACTTAAAGCATGAAGAGTCATGGAAAATTATCCTCAAATACATGAGATCCAGCCTAGAAGCCATAAGGACCCACTTCCTGCCCTGCTTTCAAGTGTGGAACCACAGAGAAAGAAGGGAAGTTCTGGGTGTGGACTTCATGCAGTGGAAAGGCAAAAATTTCTTGATTGATGGAAATAAGAAGAAAAAAAGGAATTATGGGTGAAGAAGATACACAATTTTGTTTTCCACTGATTTTTTCCCATGATCTCTTCAATGACGAAAACATCATCATAAAAAATAAATTAAAAAAAAAAAAAACACAAACCAAACAGCTCTCACAGAATTGTTTTGATTGGAAAAGACCTCTAAGATCATCAAGTCTAGCCATCAACCTAACACCACCATGGCTACTAAGCCATATCCTGAAATGCCAAGAGCATCTCAGTGAGGTTGGAGTATCACTGGTCTTCCACCAGAGCATCAGCAGCAGTGTTTTAGACTCCCATTTTCTTCCCAGTTTCAACCAAGGGGGAGAGACTCATTCTTTTTGAAAGCCTTTTTCAAAGAGATTTAGTCCAGTGGGTTATTCATCCACATATCTGTGGTTTGTTTGTGTGTGCACATGTGTTCACACACATGAAGCAAATACACAGGAGGCAGAAAAGAAAAGAGGGATGGAGGGAAAGTGGATCCAAAGTACAAGCTGTAACCTTGTTAAAGACATACCAGAGGCTGTGTGTAACTCCCAGTAAGCTCTCAGATCACCACAAGGCATAAGCCCTTATCCTGATCCCACAAACTCAGAAGGTCATAATGGTTCACAGCAGACTATTTGCTTTTAGAAGAAAAGGGTTTCAGGCTCTGAAGGCTTTGCCTGGATGGGGCAGCCTTTTGCTTTGCCATTTCCTCAGCTGTGAGTCAGGGCTTTGGGCCTGCCATTAATTAGAAGCTCTGCAAATGACATCGCTTACAAATCAGAGGGGAAATCCAAAATGGCAGCTTGGGTGCTTGTGCTGGGGGGACAATGCTTATCACAAAGTCACTGGCCACACAACTGAGCAGTGGCCTGTTGTTTTCAATATCCCATCCCTCCCATTCCCATCCAATATTCCCATCCCCAGAGCAGTCGTTTGCTCTGGGTCTGCTTTTACTCTCAGCTACACCCATGTGGCCCACTGGAGAGATGAGAACAAGGTTTAGTGCTCCAAGGCTGATCTCTGTGTCTTTTTGCTTATTCCTTTCAAAGTTAAAAATCAGCCCCAGTCTCTCAGCTATCACAAGGTAGTGAGACTGGTTCAAAAATACAGAGCTGTTTTTCTCCAGTTAAAGAAAAGAGATTCCACTTATTTGCTTACTGTTGTAGGAATGCACATAATGCCTGTTTTGAAGTCCCTCCCTGTAGCCAAAACACCCTCCTAACTTAGTTGCTGAAATAAAGGAATGTGCAGGACCTGCATCTAAAAACGCACAGAACCTCACAGCTTCTGGCAGCACCATTCCACATGCTCCTAAACCACACAGAGCTGGTGCAATTCCTTGTGCCAGCCTGCACAGCCCTGCAAAAGCCATCTGGCAGCTGTGCAGCCCCCAGAGAAGGAGGCTGTGATAGGAAAGGGTTGTCACTGGGAACACCAGCCTGTCCTCAATGCCAGGAATGGGGCAGTTGCCCCTGTCAAGTTAACCCTGCAATATCTGCAGCAACACTTCTCAGGCACCAATCTGCACCTTCATCCCCACATTGCTGCTCCTCTGGCCCTTCTCCATCTGCACAAAGGCAAAGATCTCCACTGATGTTACTGCTTCTTCTTTTTTTTTTTTTCCTTCCCCACAAAGACAAACTTGCCAGGTCTGCATCTTTTTCCCTGAACTGTTTCCTCTTTCTAATGTTAAAAGCATATGCCATGCAGCTTAGTTTCATGCTGAGATGTTAACTCTTTTTCAAGATTAGTTTTCATGCAGCTGCATTAAGGGGTGGCAACAGCTCAAAGGGTGCTCCAGGACTTTGTGAAGTAGAAAGTGTGTCTGCCAGGGGCAGGACAGCTCTGCTGTGACCAGGTGAAACCAGAGGCTGCTTTGACAAACTCCCGCACACAGCCCAGCATAAACTCACCCACATGAAAAGTTCCTTCTGGGTTTTATGCATCTGTTGAACAGTTTGTTGGCCTTTTGGTTCAGCACGAGGGTTTGTTTGACCATGGCAGCAGGGCACCAAGTCCAAGCAGAGAGGTAGAGTGAGGTTCTGCACCTTGCTGACTTACTTGGCTCCCAGATGGGACATGATCTAAGTCCTTTTGTCTCAGATCATGATCAACACACAAGCCAAGCTTGTGCCCATCACCTCTCATGGTGTTTATGGCCAATGAGTTTGCAGCAGCACCCAGCTGGGGTGCCCGTGACCACTGCTCTAGCTAGGCACCAAACAGCAAAAGAGGAATGAAAACCAGTAACAGCAGGGTTCCCTCAACCCTAATGAAGTCTGCTCAGCCCTTTTAGCATGGGATGATTCAAGTACAGATGAAGCATTAAAGCTGTATTGGAAATAGCTTTCATTTCCCAAATAGATGTTTGAAGTTTTGATTGGGTTTTTAATTTTCCTCTTCTAAATCAGGATGAAAGGAAAAATTTGGAATTTCTTTGCAGATCTGTGATTTAAATGTAAGGGGAAAGGCTGGGCCAGTGGAATGATTTCTTTTTTTATGTTGACCCTTTACTTTTAAATGACTACACATTAATGTGAATTTCAAACACGAGACTCGTTTCAAACAGAAGATGGAAATCCTGGGTTTTTTTGAAAATGTAGAAACCACACCTATTGTTTTCTTCTAAATATCTTCTTCAGACAGGAATCACAAACCAGCCCTTTCCCACAAAAAGGTCTTGTTTTCACTGAATTTGCATTTTTGACTGAAAGCCTTGTTTCAAAGCCTTGAAACTGGATCGTGGTGAAGCAGCTTTTATATCTAATTAGCCTCAAGGAAGAAGAAAACTCTGTGGGTGGGATTTATCTGACCTACCTATAAGTGTTCAGGTTAAATTATTTGTCAATAGTGGCACATCCAAAGGGCTCTTTTCTCCATACTGGTCATAGAAAGCACCTAGAGAGGTAGCTTGCACTCAATACTCACTTTCACAGTGGTTAAAAGTAGGTGAGAGAAATCCCATCCTCAGTGTTCACACTTTTGGTTGTGGAGAGAAGACAAGCATCACAGCTCCAACAATTTCAAGCTGAGGCATGTTGGGAGAAAGAAAAAGGAGCCGGGTTCTTCATCAGATTTTCAGGAAGAGACGGATATTTTTAGGTGACAGAAAAGAGAACAGTTTTGTGCAGAGCAAATCAGCAGAAGGATCAGTGGCTATTTCCATGGTCCAGCAAAACTTGACATATTTTTCTTCATTTCAGTTTAAAAAAAAAAAAAAATCCTGGTTTGGTTTGGTTTTCAATTCTTCTGATCATAGAAGGAATTCCCCCTCCCCCCCCCCTTTTCAGAACAATGTTTATTTTTTTGTTCAGATAAGTTCCTTCCCCTTTTTCCCAACAAAGTGTTTTAAATCCATTTGTAATGTTGTGTACAAGAGAGGTAACATCACCTGTAAAATGCCCATGTGTGACTGAAGAAACTTGGGATGGAAATCAAAAGTGAGCACAAATAATTTGCTTTTTTTGTTTGTGTTTTTTTTTTTATTGTTACTAAAAGGAATATGTTTGGGGTTTTACTGTGGTTATGCCTCTCTCTCTTTCTCTTTTTGCAAGGCAGGTTGGCTGCTGCAATGTTTGTGCCCACAGAAGGATTTGCAAGGGGCAGAACTGTGAAGCCATTAGGCCTTTAATTTGAGATCCAATTTATAACCAAAAATCTGCAGATTTAATTTTCAGACAGCTACACTGGATGAAGCTGTGGCCTGTCATTGGAACATTATGGAAAGCATATGTAGAAAGTGAACACAGCAGACTGTGTGAGGAGCAGACATTTATGTGACAAGCTTTCATAATCACTAAGCATAAAGAAGAAAAAAAAAAAACAAACCACACACAAAAAAAAAAAAAAAACCAACACAAAAAGAACCTATTGAACAAACCCTGATTATTTTGGTGATCAACTCCCTTGGAATTTGCAGGGATACAAAGAACAACATTATGTGACAGCTCAGTCAGGGCCTTTGCCAACACACTTGACCAAAGTAGCTGGTGGAAATAAATCTGACACTATGGTACTTTCTGTGAACTGAGGGGCTGATGAAAACAAACTTGAGGCTTCCTTCTGTACACTTGGAATGCTGATAGGGGATAGTATTGGGTTCAGGATTCCCATATTAAGAAAAAAAAAAAAAGGGAATTGGTAAATTACAGAAGGTAGAGAAGTTCCTGGGTTTGTTTTCTTTTGTTTCCAAGAAAAGAAAGAGAAAGAGAAAGAATGTTCCTCTGTGTGTAATAAATAAATATTGTATTTCTGTCTCTGCCCTAAAGTGGGGTTTCTTATCACATTTATTTGGGCTGCTCTTCTTTCCCGTCATGGCCACTTTGTTCTCAAGTTCTACAGCTGCTCAGCTCTTGGAGATCTGACTCTGCTCCCATATCAAAATTTCCAGCAGGCACTGCTGAATTGTGCTGATGCAAAAAAAGATTGCCCAGAACAGGTCACCCATGCTCACATCTGACCTGTGCAGCAGGCGCAGCAGTTAGCATTGCAATTCCCACTTAAGTATGGGGAAGGGCTCCAAAAACATTCTACATAGCAATTCACAAAATTGTTTGCAACAATAACTCCAGTTCTCTTCCTGCTGTGACACTGTCCATGGGAAGACACCTGGGCAGGCCCTCTCCACATGGGAGCAGAATTTTTTTCCCCAAAAAGGGTTGCCACACCCTGGAACAGGCTGCACAGGCCAGTGGTGGAGTCCCCATCCCTGAAGGGATTGAAAAGCTGTGCAGATGTGGTGCTGAGGGACATTGGCAGTTCTGGGTTAATGGTCAAACTCGATGACCTTAAAGGTCTTTTCCATCATAAGCAATTCTATGATTCCATGATGTAGGCACAAACAAGATGTAAAACGAAGTTTCCCTTCCCAGGCAGAGAGATCACAGCTCTGGGAGGGCTCAGCACTCCTCCAATGGCAAGACTTGCTGGAGTCCTGACTTTTGGCCACTCAGATGCCTGGTCCTTACCTAAGGGAGCACACTGCCAGGAGTCTGCAGAGTTTGGAAAACAAACTGGATTTTTTTCTGCTGGAATTCTTCAAAAGCTATAGCAGAAAGGTAGTAGGTCCTGACCGTCTGTGAGCTTGAAGATTTATGCATAGCCAAGAGTTTGAGCTCTCAGAATTAAACGGAAGGCTTACCTTTGTGAATGTATTGACAGAATATTTTAAAGTGTGCCTCTCTGCAGTGTGCATGCAAAGATTTTTATTGCTTGGGAACAAGCCCAATGTCCATTCTGTTTTCACAGGGCAGACACATCATTGCCATTAATGTTAACAGGAAAGAGTCTCCTGCTTCAAGGGAAGAAGAGACCCAGTAGAGATCTAGAATATAATTTTAGATCCTAGAGCACTGGGAGCAGGTAGGGTCTGTGTCATAGTTGTTCCCTGCTGGTTTATTATGTCCCAGATTCTGCCCCACAGCATAAATCTTGCTGTGGTGCAGTCGCAGTGATTGTTAGCATTGCATTATCTTAACCTGTGAGAGGGTTTGTCTGGGCTTTTTTACTTTGTTTGTTTTCCTTAAGGATATCTCAGTGAGCTGAAACGTGAGGGGTCAAACCTGCCAAACCCAGGACTGCCTCCTAGAGGAGAGCCCAGTGGTGATAAAGGCAAAGTTACGTGAGTTTGAGACCTGGCATGACCTACTTACCAGGCAGAGTTATGAGAATCCATGTTAGGACAGTTTGTTTTTCAGGCTGGTTTCTCATGGGAACAAGGCTTATGCAATCGTTCTGTCTGTGTGTCTGTGTCTACATCCTCCTCCCCTCCCCAATAACTTTTGGACTCATTGCTCAATTTCAACCTACTTTGACAGAGGGGGAGAGGTTCCAGGGGTGCTGCTGCTGCTCCTGCAAGTGTTATGAAAACCAGTAGAGGAGACTGAGTCTACAGGTGTCCACCTTGTCAGGAGCTTCTGCCCCAAACTAAGAGGACGGTAGTGAGCAGCCTGTACAAACAACCTGACCTGTGGGAAAATACTGCTTTACTCCTTTGCCCCTAGAAGCCAGGAGACAGAGATCATAGCAGACTAGGATGGGGAAACACAGAAACCTCTTCAGTGCTGGAGCAGGGCTGGCCATCAAGATCACAGACATGGCTTGTGGTGGTGGGTCCAGGCAGCACTGGCTTTCAGCATCTCCTGCTTCTCTCTTCTTTGTATGGACTCACTCACGTGTGAGCATCTCAAACCCTCTCTCCTCCTTTGTTTCTCTTTCTGTGAAACAAGATGAATTGGGGAAGTTTCACTAACCTTTTAAAACATGCAGAGAAGCATGACTGTTGATGCAGTAAAAGTGAGGCTATAGAGGTTCCAGGACAAGGAGCTCAGTCAGGTTCAGGAGCACCTGAACTAGGCAGAAATGTCCTTTGCCAGGGATAGGAGTGATGTGGAACCGCTGACATTTGTCACTTTAATGCTCACAACCCCAGGACAGTCCAGATTTCACTGCTGTGAGGGTGCTGGAGCCCTGGAGCAGGCTGCCCAGAGAGGTTGTGGAGTCTCCTTGTCTGGAGAGATTCCAAACCCTCCTGGACATTGTGATCATGGGCAACCTGCTCCAGGTGACTCTGCTTTAGCAGGGAGGCTGGATTTGACCATCTTCAGAGGTCCCTTCCAACCCTCACCAGGCAGTGATTCTGCAATTCTGTTATTCAGATAGCAACACAACTAAAGCTCTCATTCAGATCCAGTGCAGATCCATTTCACCTCCCTGCCTTCCAAAAGACACTTTGCCAGTGCTGCTGTGTGGACTCAGTCAATTACAGGGGAGGAAATTATGGCCCCACAGACTTCACAGAGAATATTCAATATAGGTAAAGCATTTACGGATACCCAATTAAAACACTCTATAGCTAACTCCTAAGCACTGGTGGCTTTAGAGAGGTTCTGCTTACAGTGAGCAGGTGATAATGAACTCCTTTGGTTGCAAAGGCATCATTTCAAAAGTATAGAGTGACTTTATTAAACATGCTATGGAGGAAAAATGTTATTATATGTGAGCACACAGGGAAATAGATTGGATCAGAAAAAAATCTTTGGATTTCTGGTTCCATGTTACATTCATGGCAGCTTCTTTTGGCTCAGGAATAACAACAGAAGGACAGACATGAATGTGTTCAGTGATTTGTGATCTCCTCCCCATAAATTCTCCTTTTGGGGAAAACTGTATTACATGACTGCTACATAGATGAGAAGAGAGAGTGTTTCCTTTCAATCCATCGAAGTTTCCCCCAAAAGCACGAGGAACCAGTGTGTTAAACATCATGAAGTGTGATAAAAAAGATGTCATTAATTAGTGGGCTCTTTGTAGTTACTGTAGGGGGGGGGGGGGCGGAGACCCTTTGAGGACATACTTCAGGACTGTGCTGCTCATGGAAATGGGTGTCATCAGGCTTTGAGAAAGGACAACCTTAGAAATGCTACTTTCTTCTAGAGCAGAACCTAGAGAGTGAAGCATTCATAGAAAAAGGACACTTGTATCTCTCAGTCTTCTTTGTTGTACATGTCTGTGTTTTTCTCATACCAGAAATGATAGCTAAAGGTCTCCTCTGGGGTGAGGATCACCTGTAGAAGCTTCTCCTCTTCACTTAAAACTGGTTTATAGTAAAAATATTCCTTCCTCCCTTGAGTACTGAGTTGCTTTATTGAGGGCTCTCTTTCTGAGTTGTGCAGACCTGATGGAGTGCACTCCAGATTGTTTTCTCCGCTTCCCAACCGGTGCATCTCCTTTGAAGTCAAAAGGAGCTACTGTGATTTTAGCCCCATTGAGATGCTCACTATGGAAGAAGTATATGAAAGACTACTGCTCACAGGGTGGGAGCTGCTGGTTTCCAGTTTCTCATTAATTTTTCACTTGTCTTTCATTCAGTGGGTCTACACTATGCTCCACCTTTGGCACAGACACAAATACTACTTTTTTTTTTTTTTTTTAATGTGGTTCAGTGGGAGGAATGGTTTTGATCATTAAAAGCAAAGCAAAAATTATTTCAAGCAAAATTCCAGAGCTTCTTCTGCATCCATTTATCTTTCCATGGCTGCCTTAAAGCACTGCCTACTGTACTCTCTGGGGATATGTGCTCCAACTGTGTTTCACCACATTTACAGGAGCAGCCACATATGACCAAGGCTAAAATTTAACCTTAATTGCCCACAGGCTGCTGCCACTGAACCCTGTTGGCATTTTAAAGGGATTTCAAAGTGTAGAAATGAGTCTGGTAAAAACAATAAGAAAGAAAAAGAAAAAAAAAAGTGTTTGGTTGTGAACTATCTTTAAAAATATTCATGCGCTAAAATCTAAGCGATGAAGGCTGACATCTCTTGAAGGAATGTGTAATTTCCTGTAATCATCCCCTTAAAGTATTCCTGATTGGGACTTTAAAGCAGTCAAAGAAGAGAGGAGTCTCTGGAGAACCCACCACTGCTCCTTGCTGAGACAGGGCTTTGGAAGGTGAATCACTGCTGTGTGACTGGATCCATGCCATATGCAAAGGATCAATAAAGTTTTATGTACCTTACTCGCAAGCCCTAAGTTTTTGTTTCCAGGTGTTCACATTAATCTGGGACACAATGGAAGGGAGAAGTTGCTATGGTTGCATGGAGGTGGCAGTGCAATCTGGACTGACTGTAGTCAGCAAGTCAGGAAGTTTAATTATCTAAAATAATTCCACTTCTTGAAGACTTTTGTGCTCTTTGCTGAAGTCCTCTGAGCACTGACACCATAAAATTTCTCCAGACACCTGAGCGTTTGGAGTCTTCAGTGGTCAGTAATATCATCCTCTATGAAGGAATCTTTGTGTTGGTGTTTCTTCCATCACCAGCAGAAGCCAAAACAATAAACAACCTGGGTACAGAGGTATTAAAGGAAATTATAGGTGGGTAGTACACAAGTTCATTTTAGATCTGGATTTTAAAAGCATGTGATCTCAGAGAGTAAAACTAGCTCTTAAGAGCAAATCCCTCCTAGGGACTGCAGATTTTCGCATGCTTTTTTAGGTTTAGGGCATCATCTTATCCTCTAGCTTGCAGAAATCCTGTTTAATGGCACCTGCAACCATTAGAAATGATTACAGCCTCAGACTGCAGTAATTGGGGACCACAGCTTGTGCTGCAAGTGTTGCTCTGTGGAACTGCACTTTCCAACCGTAACTCCTCAGTCGGAGGTTGCTGGGAGCCACTTCCCATCTCCATGATTTTCCTCTCTGTATTGCCTCCCTTTCTGTTTCATCTGACATTTCTATCACCTTTAAGAAGCCTCATAGAGAAGAGGCCATGAGGTTTGGATGTAATTGGCATATGGATGGAGCTTAGGGGTTTTAATACACAGTTTTTATAAGAGCGCTTTTATGTTCGCCTTTGCTCTTTGATCTCCACTTGAAAAACGTTTTTCATGGAGTTTGTTTGAAAGCACAAATAATCACTTACCACAACTAAGGGCTAGCAAATAGTTCTAGAAAAGAAAGAAAACCAAAGAGAATCCATGAGCTGACGGAGATGCCTTGAAAGATGTTTTAGAAACAGCTTGTAACGGCACATTTTACAGGACTGTTCATCAAGTTAATTCTCCTGTTGCTTTGGCATTCTTGGATATGGTAATCACACCAACAAGGAAGGTTGTAATGGATTTCTAAAATGGGAGTGTTTTAATAGATTTTAGCAAATTACATTGTGTTCAATACTGTGGTGCTGTGATACGACGCACTGCAAGGAAAGATAAAGTCACTTGCGGATGTAATCTCTGGCTCAGAGATACATGCAATGATTCCCATGAAAGATGAGATTTAACTAATTATGGCCTTGGAGGAGGAGGAGCCCTGAAAAAAGGTAAAACAAAGCTACTGTGGTCTGAGAGAAACAAGAGCAGCCACAGTGGATGAGTAAAGATCTTCCAGCATTATTTTTTTTTTAGTGCATTCGTAGCAAAAGCTGCTCTGGCCATGGTAGACGTGCTGTAAATTGAGATACTCCAGTGAAGGGAAGTCATCTCAGGGTGACTCAGCATGACAAAAGGTCCCAAAAGCTTTGAAGAAGTCAACATGTGGGGAGAAAGCTGTCCTTATTATCTTGCTGATTCTGTGGATCTCCACAACAGTAATGTGGGGTGCAGGTGTAGGTAGGAAAGCTCATGCTAAGATTTCTTCCCTTTAAAATCTCTCAGGTTTCAGAGAAATCCCTCTGGGAAAGACAACCCAAAATGCAGAATATTTTAGAAAATGTTAAAAGTCAATTCTTTCTGTCACTAACATTAAACTGCTGTAATGTAGAGCAGTTAATGATGGTGCTTCATGAAATAAGACATTAATCTCCACTTGTAATGCAAGAGCCATACAACGTGTTTCAGTCTTAATCTTTTATGAGTTATGGACTCTTCTGTGATTCATAAAACAAATAAATCACACCTCTAAGGCTATCATCTATTTATTATGGCTTTTTAAATGTTCAGGATAATATAAAAAAGGGTCTCTTTTGCTTGCCAAAGGTTGTCAGCTACTGAGTAACATTTGGAAACCAGAGTCTGGATTCTGAGTACAGCTGGACACAGGTTTTGTCTTTATTCCTGAAAACAGCCAGCTCCACAGAAGAGCACTCCTGGGGCTGAGTGAGCAGATTCAAGCCCATGGTTTCAGGCTGTGCTTATAGCAAGTGAGCCAGCTGACCTAAAAGATGACAGAAAGTCCCTGGCCTTCCTTCTTAGAAAGAGACAAAGGCTAATCAGTGAATAGCACTGGCCAAGTTAGGAAACCAGAGGGAGAATAAGAGAAAAGAATAATTTGGAATAGCAAAAATCAGAATAGAACAAATATTCAAATGACTGGGAGCTTTATTCAAGACAGAAATCACAGCTTCATTAGTACTTTAAGATACTGTTGTGCTCACTTCAGCATTACCTTCTTTGCAGTAGAACTGTAACCCCAGAGCCTACGTTAGCAAGCTGTCAGCCCAATAGAGCTGGGAGGGCTTTGTGTGCAGGCTGGAGGCAAACTTTGCATCCAGTATTTACAGTGAGAGAAAGGAAAAAAAAAAAAAAAAAAAAAACAAAAGCATCTGGTTTTAGGAACCTTCAGAACTTTCATGTGTGAGGGGAGTCCTCCTGGTTGGTTCCCAACCTGCATCACAGGGCTGGCACTCTGGCTGGCTTGGCTGTTTCCAAATCCTACTGGTGTTGGCAGGGAATGAAACCCACTCCTTCCACCTCCTGCCTACAAAGACCCCAACAAGTCCAGCTGTAGCTGCTGACCTTGGCTTTAGATTTCAAAATCTCAGTGACCCAGAGGAATTACTGAAGCAAACAAATAAAACAAAACATGTCTCTACACTGCAGTAGACATGAAGTATACCCCCTTGAAACCATGTACGTGTTTGCCCTGCCCAGGTGGAGGGTAATGGATGTAGGGATGTGTTTTTTGAGTTCTACAGCTTTCTCTTGGCTTGTTTGAAGGAATTGTTAAAACACAGATCTCCCAGGGCACTGCCTCTAAGTTGTAATGAAAGCTTGGTTCATTCTGGCACAGGTTGCATTACTTGGTCTATAGGCTCAAAGAAAAAGCAGAGTAATTGCATGTCCTTTCCAAGAATACCAAAAACACATAGATACTGAGTGCACTCTAGCATATGCTCTTGTCACATGGCACATATTCCATTAAACAGCACTCAGGTCCCATGATTCATCTGGGTAGATTCCTTCTGTGAAAGGTAGGTGGAATTGGAAAAATGGAGGTCAGTTACTCAGAAGATGTGGACAATATTTTATGTTCTTTTTGGCAAACAAACGAAATGGGAGAGGTGTTTGTTTTTTTTTTTTATATGAAAGAATACTGTAATAAAATAAATTCACGAGGAGTACTCGTAAAACTTCAGGAAAATAAGTGCTTTCCCAACCAAAAAGGAAAAGAGGCAGAACTCAGCAGGGTAATAAACACTCCCAAATCTCAGAATTAGTAAATGGCTGCTGCTGATTTCTGTCTCCTTTTGGGTTTTAAGACCTAAAGTTTTTTCAGGTAAGAATGTAATGGTGATTGCAACTTTAATTTCAGTTTGCTTTTCCCTTAGAGATGTGTCCTCGCTCCAAGTCAGTGGTGAAGCTATGTGGGGGAAATTTCCACTGTGGCTGCTACTCAGATATATTTACAGAAAGAATAATCATTTTGTGATGCACCTATGCAGACTTTCGTGCTTCAGAGTTACAACCTGAATTCTAGGGAAGGTCCTTGTTTTCAAGGAAGCAAAATGAACAAGTGGAAAAAAATCTGGTCAGTAATGACAGCAAAGCTTCCTATGAATGATCACTGTAGCATACCACAGGTTTCTAAAGCAGCTGTTGATAAATGACACCAGAAGGTGTCTTTTGGCTAGGAAAGCTGCCCATTTCCATAAAGATCCTGTTCTGAAAGCCCTGCAATTATATTATACTGCTCTTGCACCACTCTGTGGAATTTTGCTTTTTATTTCCTACAGCTTCATGCAGAGTCAAGCAGTTTGGCCTCTTTATTAAACACAAGCATCAATCTGTAAAAAAGCCTCTTGATTGTCTAGACAACTAGTTGTGAAAGTCAGCTTTGTTTCGTTGACTCTGCATCCCCAGGGGTATGGACACTGCTCCTTCTGTTCTCATCTGTCAATACTCTTCAGCCAAAATTTGGGATTTTTTTTTTTCCCTATAGCTGCCAATTATTCTTGTTCTGGAATCCAACTGAAAAATGTTTCAATACTGTTTCTTAATACTTCTTCTTCTTCTTTTTTTTTTTTTTTTTAATAAATAAATGCCAACAGCCTGGAGCTTATGAGCAGCCCTACAGTAATAAAAGGATGTACACAGCAGGCAGTACTCAATTTGCAAAAGAAAAACAGATTAACATTTCAGGTTTCTGAGGGCTTTTTGTCAACAACAGTACATTTAAAAACATCAATCTAGTCATAATTGCGTTATCAGTGCATTCTCAGCTGATTCTTTGGCTAATTCCCTTAATATCATGGAATGGAGAAGTGACTATGGGAAGTCTTTTTAATATCTAGAAAAAGTGAAAGCATAGTAACAGTCAAGTTGATTTGACTGCATATAATTCCCAGTTCTGGGGCTGGAATGAAGTAAACACATCAGTAACAGTAAGAGACAGAACACTCACAGCCAGGTCCTCAACAGCTACAAAAACTGGTACCAAGTTTTATTCCTGGGCAGTTTTCCAGCAAGAACGTTGCAAGCTGACAATGAAAAAGAGCACTTAAAGAAAAAAAAAAAAAAAAAAACTTCAGCAGAGACTTGAAGAAAACACCACGGGAGTATCATTTCACCATTTCTTTAGCAGATGTTCTCCAGGCACTTTTCAGGTATAATACAGCTGATTGCATCCATGCAATGAACAACATGGAATGAGACATTGCTCTCCTCCTTCGAATTCTCTACAAGTCTCTGAGAGCTCTCAGACACCCTGGAAGAAATACCCTGAATGAGGATGATAATCAGCTCCTGGGAGCCTGCTGCTCCTGAATACCCTCACTGAGCACCCTCCCTACCAGGCTTCTGGCTGAGCTGGAGAATGTCTGGGTGAAGCTCTTCCCTTTGGAGAGGTTCCATGTTGCACAAATAATTACTATGAATTACGTGGGGATACAGAGGAGCTGCTTCCACACTGGACTGAGCAAAGGCTTGAGTGTTTTCTTATTCCATTCTTACACAGGTGTCCCAGCTGCTGGGGTGTTAGCTGTGTTAGTTGTCCCCTTTGATTGTCCCTCACCAGAGGAAGAGTAGACAAGTCTTTTTAAAATTTTGTAGCACTAAAAAACAATCTTGAGTCTGATTTTATGCTAATTCCTGTAGACACTTATAATTTTGTCTTATGTATATTTATTAGTTTGGGTGGTGTGGGGTTTTTTTTTTTTTGTTTTTCCTCTCTCTCTTCTAACATCATTAGATTTGTTTTGAACTCAAAGGTCAGTTCCTACGCCAGTATAAATCAATGTAACTACATTGATTTCAAGGATTGAGGCATCTTTCATTAATTCCTATTGCCAGGGATACTGTAGTTGTCTCTGGGGAAGAAGATATATATTTTTTTATGCATTTTAATTTAAATCATAAAGAGAAAAAGAAACTTCTGTGAAGAATTTAATTCTCTAGCATTCCATTAACCATGCAATTAAGGCCTAGTGGTGTTAAATGATCAATACATCAGAATCTCAGCCAGACACTTCCAAAGGTTTCTTCAAGTCCTTCCCCTATGCAGTTCCCACTCTATTTTCATAACAGAGAGCCCTGATTCTTGCACAGGAGACCCTACCACCTTGTCTTTTTCTTACTGAGAAAAATGTGATTTCTTTATTTGGATGTACTCCAGAAGGACACATTCCCAGGTAAAACAACCCAAATGCTGGTCTTCCTCATTCAGATTTAATCACTCCAAAAGAAATTTCAGTTGCTCATCTACTCATATTCTCCTATTTTTACTACTCTGTTTGTGAGAGGGGTAGTTGCATGCTTTCTTTGAGCTGTAAACGAGTATGTATGGAGAAAGAGCATTAGCCTTATGAAAATTGTTTCAATGTTAACATGGGAAGCTAAGACTTTCAAAATCATTTCTGGTGTAAAGCTGCATCTGAGGTTGCCTATGCATCTTTTCCCACTTTCCAGGCAGTTCCCAGCATGTGCAGTTCTGTAGCTTCTCTTCCACCTGCATAAAAAGCAGCTGCCCATGAAAGTGGTAATTCTCTCCAGGGAAAGAGAAGCATTGCCTAGAGCCAAAATATGTTTTATTAAAAGCAGAATCTTCCTTGTCAGGCCACATTGCTCCTGCTGAACGTGAGGGATGCCAAACAATGATGTCAGGTTTGCCACATGCTGATAAGGACATCCATGCCTGGTGCACAGATAAAGCAGCAAGAGCACCTGGCTGGTGTCTTCCTCTGCAAACCACCATTTCTTCTCAGTTTTGTGTGATAAGAAGGTATCAGTGCTGGTGGCTGAAAAACACTAAAGAAGATGAGGTGCTGCACTTGATAACAACAGCCCCTCACTGGTGCATGAAGAAGAGGAAGTTCAGAAGCTTAAGAAATGTTTTAGATACTTTAAAAATGTTAAACGTAGCTCTCTCCATGCTGATTGACTGTCAGTACAGGTTGTTGAGACATCTCCCAGCACATCCTTCTCCTGAGCTTCCAGACATATGGGTAAGTCAGACATATAGCAGACAGAGACCAAAAGAGTTTCTGGGCTTCATATTCGAATGAAAGAATCAAGGTAATGAAAAGGAAATTATAATCTGACTTTAAATTAATTATTTCACAACACATGCCATTAAAAAAAAAAAAAAAAAAGAGAAGTGCATTCCAGCGAGTAGCCTGGCTCTGCAGATATATCCTGGAATAGGTCAGGTCCTATTGTCTCCCAGTTTCAGTCCCCACAGCCATTTTGTAGGTTTGCATTGCTCCAGTTGGCTGCACAAATGGCTGCAGTCCCTGCAGTTCCCAGTGCAGCACTGACAGCAGTGCCTCTGTACCACGACAGGAATGGTAACTGCAAAGCCTGAGCTTGGTAAGTCACTGGACTCACTCTCTTATTAGTGTAGTTCTCTTTCCTTGTTCCAACCAGTAATGGAATCATGAGATGTGACAGGAGGCCAAGAGACCTCAGGCCACCACAGAACCTTGGAGTCTTTAGTTTGTAGAAGTACTTTCCTTATTTTCTTTTTTTGTTGTTTTTAACTTATGTCCATCAGTTGGCATGGTGACAATCCCATGTAAAGACACATCATTGCCCCCTGAAGTCAATGAATCAACTTTGCATAGGAAAGAAACGTTATTTTGCCTTGTTCAGGACCACATTTTCAGTCCCTGGAGCTAGAACCAGTGAGTGACTCAGTCATGAGTAGTCTTGGAGTTGGAGAATTGGGTCCATCAGGAAGTTTTCTGGCTCTAATTCTTTCTCTAGGCAAACCAAACCATCAATCCGGGAACGTTGGGGAGAGAGAGAACTCTTAGGTTAAACTATCAGGTTAAAGTCACACAAATAGTCAACACCGAGAGCCTAAGCTGTTATTTATTTTTCCTTTAGTGCTTTTAACCTCAGGATAATAATTAGAACCTTAATGTGGCCATTAATTATCACAACACATGTAAAGATCTAAATAGCCCCATTAAGCAGTGTATCCTTACAGCACACCCCACAGCAGCTCCTGAGGAAAGGGCAGGCAGGGCAGTTCTCCAGCCCTTCTGTCCCTGCAGTCTAAGCTGTGTTCCCCAGGTCTCTGTGCTGGTTATCTAGCCTAACATTTCTGGCTCTCTTCTGGCAACTTCTAAACCTTTACAGGTGCTATTACTGAGGTGTCAGTTGTCGTGGAGAACAAGGCAATATTTCACAACATAAAAATACCTCCTAATCACTTCAGATGGTTGATATTGCTGCTAGGCATAGTCAAACTCTTCCTCACACCACTGGAGATCGAGGCTTTCCCTCTGCTCCACACAGCACAGATATAATCCCTTCTGATTAGAGTCTTTTCTCTTTGATGCTCCCCTTTGTCACCCACACACTGGGAAAATTGCTCTGTATTGAGTTACATGCTTTGTGCAGTTTGTGCTGTTGTCTTTTTTAACCTGGAAGCAAAGCTGCCTGTGCCTGAGCAGCAATAGGATTCTGACTTCTAGCAAATCTTTGATTAATGAAGCTCAGGTAAACAGATTAGTCATTAACCTTTGCTTCTCATGATAAGATTACTTATTGATGTGGAGTAGTTGTGCTGCTCCCATGCTGCCAAGGATGGGAATCCTGTTTTCCTTCAGACTTCAAGAATCCTCCCACCACCTAGCAAGACCTCCCTTCTAGGTTAGGCATATTAGCTGCTGCCTGTGCCAGGATTCATCTACTTCTTATAGGATTTCACTGCATCCAGGGCACTTTGATGCAAACATTAATGGGCACTGCCCCATAGCAGACTGTAGTGTTTCTATCTCTTACTCTGTATTTTCACCAGAGAACTATTAGTAGGGACAACTCAGCTGAGGTAGAGAAAGACACACAAAGTGAGTCAGGTGTTCAAAAGCAGGGTACGCTGTGAAGCCATGGCTGTGCTTAAACCCTTGACAAAAGCCAAATCTTTGCTGATGGGCCAGGAGATCATTGCATAATGTCTATGTTTGTAGACAAACCAAGGACTGCTTTAAATGTATTTAAAATTAGCTCCATTCTGAGCTCTTTATCTGCTGTCCATGTCTCTTAGGATGGGAAAGAGCAACCTGTCAGCTGAGGGTGGCAAGAGTACCAGGGATAAATAGTGTTTTAGCCCTGCCAGATCCACTGGGTGGTTTTACTTGTACTCATGCTACTAATGGCCTCTCAGAAGGAAGGGAATGCTCTTCCATCATCACATAAGGAGAGTTATGAGTTCAGATGTAGAACAGAACACTGCTGAGCATTCTTTTGTCCCTGCTCACTTGAGTAGGTTCTGCACCCTCCCTGACTCCCAGAGCTAGCTTCACCAGTCTCTATTGGTGCAGATTTGTCTTCCAGAGGAACTGAGATAGATCCAGAAGAAAATCTTGTCTTTACTTGATCTGCAAGTTTAAACATGGGAAGGACAGGCAGCACTAAAGAACAGGAGCAGAGAGGGAATTCAAATTACACACTGATCTAATTCATTGATCTCTAATATAATGGATGAAGTTTAAATCTGAAGACATTTATACTGTAGTCTGGAATGCAAAGAATTACAGCCAGAATAGATAGCTGAAGCTTCCCCTTTTCTAGCTGATCAGCAGACTGAGCTTCACGTTTGCACATTCAGTTCTGCATCTTGCAACCCATCTTCACTCCCATTTTCAGTCCTGGGATCCCCTGTGCACACAGCTATTAGCAGATGGAAATCTTGCAACCTGATCCATAGGCCCAGTTGGGTAATCAAACATTTAATTGCTAACAATTATCCATTAATGCTTATAAATTAGGTTGCCAAACTGCTTCTACAGACTACAAATATTTGCATCCAGACTTGCCTGCAAAAACTGAAGATGCATGTGAAAATCTCTGCCACCATGGGCAACGCTGCCATTTTCATCTGGACTCTTCAGACTGAAACAGAAAATGCAAATATTTGCTGCACCAGAAAAGTTACTGGAAACTTAGAAGTTGAACTTGAAGGAATCATAAAAATCAGATCCTAATTCAAATTTCAGACTTGGTTGCCTTGTCTCTTGTTAAGACTCTCCCTCCTTTTCACCCTTCTGTCTTTGATTCTTTTTCTGGACTTCCTACCCCCTTGAATAAACATTTGCCTGAACCCTAGGAATATATCTTGGTCCAGAGGGCTTGTTTTATACTGAATGACTTCCTGGCACTCATGATATTTAATGACCCATCCTGCATCTAAGAATGTTTTTTTAGGAAAATGAAATGCACCAGTATGATTCTAGGTAACACTTCAGAGGTGAACAGGTACTTTCTACCACCACTCCCAACCAGGGAGAGCAAACTGCATTGCTGTGCAGACCATGTAAACCTATTCTATGGAAAGGTTCCAGTTCCCATCCTGCTAAGTAACTTTTGCCTTTTTGTAACTGTTTGCTTTCTGCTGTCTGGTTTATTAAAGAGATGTGGTTATGATCCTGCCTGTATGACCTCCCTTTATGCTCTCAAGGGAAATGTTGGAGTGGTGGTGCAAGGGCTGGGACTTCAAGGCTACATTTAAATTAGTAAATTCAAATGTGTCTGGAAGCTTTCCCAGGACTAGAACAAAACCTTATACAGTTAACTGCTAAGCTGTTCCCTGGCATGAATTTGGCCCATTCCAACTTCTTTTCTTCCTGAATGGCTCATGGGCACAGCATGGCTGAGGTACTGATCCCTCATACACCTCCCAAAAATTACACATGCAACACCCACTTCTTTACAGGATAAATGAGTGTGCTAGCATAGATGCTGGGCATTGTCCACCAGCTAGCTTTGGGGCTTACTCCTGAGTGCATTTTGTTTATCTGATGAGGCAGAACTAAGACACCTTGAACACAGTACCCAGGCAAACAGTTTTCTTTGCAGAATCACATTGATTTGAGGCAAGTGTTGCATGTGGCAGGGACTAGAGTTAGCCACTACCATGCACAGTAAAAGGTGATGCTTTTGCAAAATTAGGCTCCCAGTCACAATCCTGGGCACATCTCAGTTGGATGGGAATGGTGCAAAAGCTGAGTGGAATAAAACCAGGGGAAGCAAGGCCCTCAGCTGAAAACTAATGTCTCTTGGTGCAGTATCAGGCTCAAACACTCTGCCAAGGAAAGAGTGCCAGAGGAACTGCAGAAAGAAGAGGGTGTGATGCTTTAATGGGGTTTTAGTAAAATATGATATATTTTTTTAATTTGCCTGAGTGTTTTATTCTGTTTAAGTAACTCTGAAAGGATCATCTAATTCTATAGATAAGCCACATGTAGTCACCAGCCCAAAACACTCTTGCCAAATTAATTCAGATGGCTGCTGAGCACCACACTTGCTTTTACTGAGAATGCAAGAAGTTGTTCAAGGACTATATAGTTTCTTTCTTCCCCTCTCTTTCTTTTTCTTCCTCCCCTGGGGTCTCTCTCCTTTTTCATCTTCTTTTTTTTTTTTTCTCTCTTCCTTGATGCCTAAGATGGTTCCATTAGTCTTGCAAATATTAATTCTCAATGCAAACAGAATGTGTCAGGTGCTGCAGGAGGATGTAAATGGAAAATTAATCAAGGAGCAACGTGTAGACTCATGTTATGTGCTGTCTCCAGCATGCAGACTCAAGCAGCAGCCAGTCATTGACTTGCTGCCCCTCAAAAGCCCTCCCACATGTTGAACGCAAGGCTGGGCTGCTGGAGACGTGCACACTAGCTTTTTAAACAGTGCCTGCTAATCAATTATTCTTTTATTGGTTTTGTGGTTGCAGGTTCACTGTGCCATAGCAGGGCTGACAGCAGAGCCAGAATGGAGCCATTGCCCTTAGCTTGGTCAGGGTGTGACATAAATACCATCCCAGGAGAGGCATGAAGCAAGGCTTTGCCACTGTCCTCTTTGTGAAGCAATCAGTCCCACAGGAAAGGTCAGGCTATCTCCACCTGGAAAGCTGTTTCCAACCTGCTCTGGTCAGGGGTAGTCAAAAACCATCACTGACCACTCTTCATTGCTGTGTAAGGAGATGGTTGTCATTTTTGGAGCTTCTTGACAGTCTTTGACAATGCAGAGCACATTAATTGAGAAATGGATTTTACTGCTTTATTTGTTTCATAAACTGTCCACAGATTATGATGCTGTTCAAGTCATTTGCTACAGATGGTTTCTGAAAAAATGAAATTTCTTGAACAGTTGTTTGCAATCTATGTTATTTCAATGAGACTCAGGTGGTGGCATAGCAATTATTTTATTTTATTTTATTTTATTTTATTTTATTTTATTTTATTTTATTTTTTATTTTTTATTTTATCTCATCGATTAGAAGATTTTTAGATTTCTAAATTATATTTGTAGGCAAGTATTCAAAATTTGGGTTCAGTTAATAAGCTGTCAGTCCAGGAGAGATAATAGTTCACTCACTCTACCTCCTTGAACAGTACAGGCCAAAGGTTTCAAGCAGTTTTTCCCCCATACTTTGATGTCTGAGCACATCTGACAAAGTGTTATCTTCTATAAAATAATTCAGTCTTTCTTTCAAGCTATGTAGAATTCTCCTGCTTTCAATAAAAACCCCCAGATGTTTCCATGACTTCTCCCTCATTAAAATAATTTGCTACAGTATTCCTAGGAAACTAATAGAAGTAGTAGAGAATAGGAGCAGAATTTGTAATGAGTTTCTACACACCTTGTAATGTTGTGCCAGCAAATGCTTCAGACTTACCAGTGGAGGTTTGGGCTGTTGCTGCTCACATTTATTCAGACCCATTACACCTGGTTTAGAGACATCATCTATCTAGGCCCTTTCTCTGGTCAGTGTTAAAAAACAAGTTCTCCCAGGTGGACTGCACTTTCTGAGGCTGTTCTCTCCACTGGATGCAGTAGGAGGCTTAGAACAACCAATGCATGCCCTAAGAACCTGAACAAGATGTCTGCATTTACCAGGAAAATACTCTGACTCTACCTACTCATCCTTAGGGTTGGTTCTTGGAGAGAAGGGGAGGGGAACAATGCTGGAATCACACACAATCTGCCATCCTTCCATTCCTAGCAACTCTTACTGGCATTTTTCTCTGATAGTCTGGTAGCACTGAGGTTTATTTTAAAGAATCCATCAGGCTCAAGGTTGTTTCCACTTTTGCTGAAATTCTGCTAACTCTAGTTCTCAGCTTTCTCAGCAGCATCCCGAGTCTTTTTTTTTTTTTTTTTAGTTAGCAGGGAAAGGAACAGGCCACATCTTTAACATGCACAATATTGACTTTTTAAATCCTACTTTATTTCAGGATTTACTGGAGTAGATAATTTCTGTTTATTTTGGGCACATTTTGGAATCATGTCTATAGAGATTTCTGAAGGAGAGTAGATCTGACACCCAGGATTTTGCTTTTGTCTCTTAACCTCCCTCTGATCACCACCACCAACAGCCTTCCTGAGACAACTCTGCCTTCTTTCACATTTCCATTTTCACTCTTCTACTCAACACAGTTTCTCTGCACTCAGCACCCTGCAAGCAGTGCTGTAAAGTCTTCCAGTAAATGTCTCATTTAAAGAGTGAGAAAGCCTGAATTAAATAGAGCAGGGACTCTTGCTGGCCCGAGTTAATGGAGATGTCTTTTAGTGAGATGTCAGCTCTAGACAGGTCAGCTCTGCCAGTGTCATGACAAAACTTCCCCCACAGTCTAACAGTATATGAACAATGATCTGCTACGAAGGTGTGTGCTGGTCCTTGGACTGTGCTGTGACTCATTTTTGGGTGTTTTCATTCAGGGCCACAGCTTATGGGCTTATAGAAATGACTGAGAACAAGAAAATAGGGCCCTGGAACCAGGACCAGCTGTCTTCTGCTCAAAAGCACACTAGACACTTCATCATCTGGGTCCAGTCTTATTAATAAGTTATATCCTGCCACTAGTGGAAAATATGGGTGTGTCTACATGATACTTATAGAAGGCTACTGAATGTGAATTAATTCTAATTGAAGCAATTGAAGCCAAGATTTGGTGCAATGTTGTCCAGTAGCTGGAAATTTCATGATCATAATGGTGGTCCTTTCCAGGCTTTAGAAAGGAAGCATCTAGTAGCACAAAATGATGCACTGCAATTATAGGCTTGGAGCTCTTAAAAATTAGTACTGCTCTTGAAGCTTCCAAATTCATGCCAACTGATACTATGGAACAATCATTAGGCTAATGAACAATTTTTCATGGCTGGTATCTGCCATCACTTGACAATTTCATAAATGGGAACATTTGACAAGTGACAAAACTTCCGTCCTTGCTGACAAAAAGAAGTTAATTAAGCCCAAGCTCTCTCTTCTGAACCACATGCTCTCAGAGCATCAGCACACCCAAAAAGTTTTGCCACTCGATGCTTTTTTTGGTGCAGCAAACCATCTTGTGTTTTCACATATACTTCCAACACTAGAAGTTTCCTCCTTTTGACAAAATGTGTTCCCTATATTTTTAGAGCTGGGTTAAAACTTCATCACCGAGGAGAGGAGACAGGGCAGCCACACACCACTCCCTGCTCCGTGATGCACAGCAGGTGTCAGAAGCGCTGAAGCGAATAGGGAAGCGACAGTGCCCTTTGCTTCCCTGCCCCTGCCCTCCACTTCTCTCTTCCTCCTTGTGTCTGACCTCTTGCACCAGGAAACCTGCTCGTGGTTTGCAGATTGTTCTGCTGCTTATCCTGTCTGAGAAACAAACAAACAGATAAACACAAGCTCCCATCTGTGCAGAGAAGATACTGATAATGTATAAGCAGGAGGATCAGAAAAACTAGTGAGAGTGCAGACTGGGGGCAAGCCCTTGTGTGCAGAGGGTTGAGGATGGATTGCCCAACACTGAGGGAAGCAAAACACGAAAGCAGCACTTCCGCCAGAAAACATGAGTGACTTGTCAAAAAAAAAAGAGCTTTAAAGACTACTTTTGCCTTCCCTCACCTGCCTCTCTCTCTTCCTCTGTCTGCCTTGCCTTGTCTTGTCCAGTAAATAGCTTGCAATTCGATCTTCCTAAATAGGAAAGAAATGCTATATGTACATGTTTCTCAGAAAAGCAATGCCAAATGAAAAACGAGAGTGGCTTTGCCAATAAGCATAGAGAAGGAAGAGTTTGTTAAGTCTTAGCTGTACACAGGGGTGGCTGCAGTTCATGTCCCACCACTGCTGAGCACCAGGCAAGGAAATGCCTGATAGCTTCCTCACCGGGTTTCATCAGAGAAGCAGGGCTAACCCACATCCCCATCCATCACTGTATTCCTGAAAAGAGTGGGTTAATAGTTCACAAAAAATCAATAAAAGATTGCTGTGATAGGAGAGGCCTCCTGGAATAACTGAGTGGTTTTTCCTGCCAGCAATACTCTCAGATTTACTAAGAGAGCAGAAGCTGCGATATCTAATTCTGACTCAAAGTCTAGCGTCCTCCACCTCCTCTGCTCGTTACCAAGCAGTTACTCTTCTGTGGAGGCTGTAGCTGATGGTGATGTTAAACCAAAGAACCAGGACTTTCCTTGTGTCCTGGCAATGGGAGAGCACAGCAGAGTTCATGCTCCCTGGCTGAATTGCCTTGGTGTTACCACCGAGCAACAGCTCATGCAGCTGATGGCTGCAGAGACTCCTGGATGTTGAAATGCACCCAGTCTCTTAAGGCTTCCCTCTTGCATAATTTGTCTTTTCACTCCTCATCTTTTCCTGCTTGGTTTTTTAATTAATTTTTCTCTCAGATGAGCTCACTAGAATATACTGCAAGCAATCCTCTTTGCAGCTATTAAAAAGGCTGTAGACATGGTTTATATCCTTATTTCCCATTTCAGTCTCCTTCAGGAGCCAATATTTTAAGGCTGTCAGAGCTGTGTCCCACAGGTGACCAGGGTTCAAAGCTCCTTCAGATGGTCAGTCAGTCACACAGGAATTGCACAAGCTTTTGCAGTTGGGGAAAAGAACATTATTACAGCAAGATTAAGCAGGATTAAGACACTTCTGCTTGAAGCTTGACCCAGCAACTTTGAACCCAGTGACAAACCTCTTGATGTGCCTGGATGGGATCTGCCTCCCTGCTCCAGCCCAGCCCTTGGCTCTATCACCTCTTGCTGCAGTGCACACACAAAAGGGCTTCACTTAGGGACAATGACAATGACACAACATCTTATTAACAACACATATGCAAATACACACTTTTGGCTAGATTGTTCTGTTGGGCTGCTTTTACCACAGATCTAATCTCTTCACCTTTGGCATTGAAAATGTGTTTTAATTAACCCAGGAGCGAAACACTAGACTGAGACGGTCTGATCATTTTTAACTTTATTTTCCTGAATGAAAACAATGCTGGCCAAATTTACTGTACACTGTCACCTTAATTACCTGTCTTAGACAATCCCTTTCCTACTCACTCGCAGTTTATCACAGTAGAACACAAAAAACTCTTCCTCTAGAAAAAAACTTTAAATGCTTCAGAGATTCAATCCGTAGATTGCTTGTGCAGCTATAATCTTAAAAAACATCTGCTACATTTGTGTGGTAAAGGAAGTCTCTTTAGAATACAGCCTTTGATTTCTATAAAAGACAAATCAGGCCACATGTTTTTGTTTTGAATGCTTCTCATCACAAGAGGAAATTTTCTGCAGCTTGGAATTTTGAAGGCATGAAAAATGTATTTAATTTTTTTTTTAAACAAAGAGCGCACATAACATCAACAAAACTCCTCGGAAGTGTTAAAATCCATTCCTCTATCATCTTTAAAGACACACTAACGAGTGCCTGACCCACATTTTGATCTACCTTTATGTCTTAAATTTATCTGGGTCATACTGTCATTGTTATATGCCCTTGATCCAGGCATATAACTCCCAGTGACATCTCAGACCTTAGGAGGTTCACCCATCATTAGTTCTGAAGCTGCTAATAGCCCAGACTAGAAGAAGATTGGGAGGCCTCACTGAGTTTTTTTTCATTTCTCTCTCAGAGAAAGTGTGTTGGTAGCAGTGGTTTGACAAACTGGGTTTGACACCAGTGTGAATTGAAGGTGTGAATCGATGGTACCTTGTGGCCTAGTGAGTCCAGAACAGATTTGTTTTGCCTGATTCTGTAGTAGCTATTTTTTAAGAGACTATTAACAAATAAAAAATTTTGGTTCTTCACAGGGAACCCTTCATTTTAGACTCTAAAACTGTTTTATTGCTGCTCATTTCTCTCACCTACATCTCCCCTCCATGGAGATACTAGCAATGCTGATGCCAATCCATTTCAAAACCAACCACACATGCAGAGGACCATCTTCTACACTTACCAACTCCCCAAATGCTTCATACACTGCATCTCTTCTCTGCTCCTTTTGCCCAGAAAATTATTATTTGCTTTCAGCTAAATGGCCCCTGTTGTCTTCCAACCACTACAAAACAAGGGTCTTGCTCCTCATTGTAAAAGAACACGGTTCAATGCTTCTCTCATTCAGAGTAGCATGAGTCCAAATCTTCCTGCTGCAAGCCCAGGGCAGGAAGGGGGCTGGGGAGCTCCACTCTGCACAGCCACAATCTAAAACACAATCTGAATGGTCTTTCACTGATGGAAAATGAGTCAAATGAACAGCCAGTTTCTCACCTTTGATAAGCTTCTGAGTGCCAAGGTTTTTATTTTTACATGCTAGAAATATGTTTTTGCCATGATTTGAAATACAAAAGCCAGTGTTCTTCAAAAGGGAGACACTGATACAGAAAAAAATAATTATGATTACATTTTTAAAACCCTATCAGCAAACCTCTAACATTTTTGGAGGTCTGTCAAGCAAGTACGACTAAAAAAACTTTCCTGCTGATAGCAGCTGTGACCTGGAGCACAGACTTTTAAGTGGTAACCACTGTCAGAATGAGGAGACAAGCAATGAGGGAAGAAAGGCACTTCAGTTTCAGCAGCTTGTACAACTCACATTTGTATTTTAACTCAGTGGAAATACTTCATTAACTGTCAGTTATTTTTGTTTTGTGGAGGAATTGTTCTCAGTTCACTCATTTTTCTTACAGTCACTCAGTGTTAAACAAGCTTTCATTCATCCTGTGTTCTAATGTCAAAGAAGTTTCAAAATTCACACACACAAGCCCCTGCCAACCATAGGTCTGGTCCAGAGCTCACTGAAGTCAATACAAAGATGCCAGTTACCTCCAGTCAGTTTAGGGTCCACCTGTTTGTGACCTATGCCCATGGTTTTTGCTGTTCTATGAGCCTCTGATCAGATTCCGTTTTAAACTTGTGTGAAATACAGTATCCTTCTAAAGGCAAAGTGCACTCTCTTTCATCTGAAGTTTTACTACAAAAGGGGATTGTCTGCCTTTTGCACATGGAATGGAGAAAGTTTGTGGAGATAAAATTTGAAAGATGGGGAAGCTTTGTCATGCACTTGGTCACACGTGACTCTGACAGAGACATCAGGCCCTAAACAGAATGTACAACAGATCAGAGCTCTTCCTGAACTCCCTGCACCCTGTTTTCTATGTACAATTCCTCATCCAGCCAACAAACCAAGTTCCTCCACTCCATGTTCCCTCTGCATTTGTAAGAACAAGCACAGTGCAAATGCACGTTGGAGTCTGCTGGTAAGTAACGGCAGATGGTTTTCATTACAGCAAAGGAGCCTCTTGTGCAATTAGAGACAGGGCTTTGAAAAAAAAATTTTGCACAGAATAGCTGTGTATTTACATAGTTGTAAAACTGCTTTTCTGATAGTGAATCAGATTTGCAAAACACGTGGTGCGTTTTTTTGTTCCTCTAATCATGTCTTCCTCTGGCTCTCAGATGCTGAATTCCTTGTAAACAACTGTCTCCTCTCCTTAGTACCCTCACATCTGTGTCATGTATGGAAAGGAGATCCTGGCCCAGTTCTCATTCAAGCATTTCATCAAAGTCTAGAGGAATGCATGGAAGCATGCCCAGAGGATTCAGTGAGTTGTGGACTGGGTACTGAGCTCCGGGTGCAGCGCACACACCGAGTAATTGACCTGCTCTACCTTGCCAGGTTTCATCTTTGATTAATGAATATGCAATCTAACAAAGGTTCACTAAACCTTTTAAGTGCACTAGAGCTTGGGTTTGACTGAAGTTTTCACTGTTTCATGCAATTTCTGTAGAAACACAGTGGGAGCTTTACATAAAATTCTAAGGGATATGCTCTGAGTTCCAAACTATACTTTGTGAACAGAAAGGAAACCAATCCCTGAACTCACTCTTGAGCTGAATTTGATAGTCATACAACTACCTTCTCCTTTGACATTTCCTGCTCAATTTCAGTCCATTCAGAAGTTCAAGCAGTTCAGGGAAATTGAAGTTTTAATTGAGGCAGAAACACCAGCTACCTTAACCCTGCAAATAGTCAGGATTCTGCTTTGCTAGCAATCTAGATGTCATTTAAAACCTGGCCGTATTTGGGGAAAGCAGACACAGATTTACATCATACCATTGTAGTTTGACTTCCAGTTCTTCTTTGTAGTCATGACACTGAGTTACAAGCTATTTAGCCTTTTTTAACATAAATAGTCTTGTTTCTCTACCACAGAGCAAGTGCAGGTGCGAGTGCATTGACTGCCCAGGTATCGCTGCAGGATTAAAAAGAGGGAGAAACGATTCTGCAGTCCCTCAAACTGGATGAAGTTCTGACCTTTGTCTCTTGCATTCAGAGATGGAGAGGACAAGAGCAGATCATTTCCAAAGAGCTCAGCTCCCAGTACTTCCCATTATAAGACCTTGACTCAGCAGCTAACATGATCGCTGCCCCTGACACCAGCAGGGTGAAGTAAAAAAAAAAAAGGAATATCCGACGACCCCTGGAGCAACGTGTCTTGCTGATGGTTAATTTGCCACCAGCACTCTGTGGCTTTGTATATTAATTAAGTAGCACATTAATTCATTAATGTTACCAATGCACAGAGCATACCTTCATTTCATAATGTCTCATTCCATTATCAACAAGGTAATTTCAGCCCCCAGCCTACCACTGCTGACTTCAACAGATGCCACATGAAAATGTCTAGGGGCACTTTTTGCCCTGATGTGTTTCATTGTGCTACAGACAGCCATGGGGCTTTTTCATTCCTCTAAGTAAATTTTCCTTCAGAAGCTTGGCAAAGTAAAACCTCAGACACTTTTGGGCTTTTTGCCCAACTTGAGAACAAGGGACACAAAAAAAGGTTCATTTTTCTCACCAGCTACAAATTTGATTGACATGAAGGGCTGGTCCCATTAAGCTGAGATCTGGCCTGGGTTCAGTGCAGTTGGAAGCATAGTTACAAAAGCATTAAAACAACTTTAGCAGAGATTTTGTCAGCCTATCAAAGGCAAATCAAGAGTGATTTCCCTGATGCCTCTGCTGAATTGGGTAAATTTCATTTATTGACTTCAAGCACTGCGTGCTGGTAATTTTTCTCTCTGTCTTTTCCTCCAGAGGAATTTGACATGATCAGATCTACTCTGATGTTTCATAATCACATTTTTTTTTCCTCTTCCTCTCTTCTCTTTTGCAGTGTTGCTACCAGGTACACAATAGGCATATGTCTTGGCATGTCAAAGA
Organism: Indicator indicator; assembly: GCF_027791375.1. Classification (NCBI taxonomy): domain Eukaryota; kingdom Metazoa; phylum Chordata; class Aves; order Piciformes; family Indicatoridae; genus Indicator; species Indicator indicator. Next base: position 5,171,434 of record NC_072033.1, read on the forward strand.
CAGAAGATGGGCCAGACTCAGGAGTGTGTTTAACCAGGGCTAACTCTCTAATATCTCCTTTCACCCAACCTGCCCTGCACTTTCTCTGGCTTGTATCACACTGAGACCTCATAGTGGCAGGTGAAACAAGCTATTAAGCATGGGCCTGGAATGAATTAAACTCCTTCAGCTCGATGAACTTGTGTCTTAATACACTAAATGTTCATGGGATGGAGGAGGGAAAGGATGTGAGCTTGAGTACAGCATGGAAGGGAGTATATAATATATAATAAATATTTAAAGGGTGGGTGTCAGGAGGATGGGGACAGTCTTTTTCCAGAGGTGCTCAGTGACAGGACAAGTGGTAATGAGTACAAATTTAAACATAGGAAGTTCCATCTCAACGTGAGGAGGAACTTCCTTACTTTGAGGGTGGTGGAGCACTGGACCAGGCTGCCCAGAGAGGTGGAGGAGTCTTCATCTCTGGAGTTACTAAAAACCCACCTGGATGCCATCCTGTGCAACCTGCTCTGTGTAAAGCTGTTCTGACAGAGGGGTTGGGATAGATGATCTCCAGAGGTCCCTTCCAACTCCTATTACTCTGTGATTCTGTGAGACGCGTGTTGGTATAAATGTCACTTTCAGGCAATACTAATTAACTGAAGGAAATCTTCCTTTGGACATCAGTGTAGGTGGCGGACGCTGGATTTCAATGTCCATGCAGTAGATCTGAGTAGGACTGTCCAAAGGATTCCCTGCAAGGCCTCATTTTCTTCTTGTACTGATTTTTAACTTGCATGGCACAACCTTCATACTGCTGGTCAGGAATTCTTCTCCCCCAGCCCTGATGAATGGCAGAGGGGCCCACACAGGGGTTTCCAGGACCACCTTTGAGGGAAGAAACTGTGGCTAGCCCAAAATGACACCCATGTCCCTGACCAGTTTGCTGGGGTTTGTGTGTGTAAAGCTCAGTGTGACTGACACAGCTTGGCACATTGCTTGGAGTCTGCAGATACATTTGCATGGACTTTGAATGAAACCCAGGGAGCCTCAGTGGTTTCAGCTCTGCAGGGGCACTGGTCCCAGTGTAGTCTTCAGTGTGCAACTCGGCCTTGAAAGAAACCTTATCCCACAGAGTGCAATGCAAATGTGTTTTAAAAGCCAGCAGCAGTCGCTCACAATGACTTGAAGAGCAGGAACAGACTGAGCTCCTCCAACATCCAGCTTTCCAAGCTCCCTGTGCACATGCAGAGCTGGCCTGGGGCTGGTTAGCAGGAAAAACATGCAATGGTGGAAGCAAAGGGCCAACAGGTTCCAAGTGCCCAGAGGCACCCCAGGGTGCAAACGCGTGTTGCCCTCGCTACAATCCTGTGTCACTAGTCCTGAAGATCAGTCAACCAAAATGTGGTGCTGCCTTGGGTGTCCTCAGAGAGCATCTTCCCAAATGTGCCTCCCTCTGCTTGAGCCTTGGGGCTGTGTGGAACTGTGGACAGCAGGAAATTGGTTGTCCTTTGCAGCCGCTGCAGGCCAGTACCTGGGGTCGCTCTGCTTGGAGCAAGCCTGGTGCACATGTCCTTTGTTCTTTCCCCTTCCTGGAGGATAAAACCAAAGCTAAGCAAGATTGAAGTGATGTGCTCCAAGTCAGACTGTGATTCAGTGGTCAGCTGAGAAAGCAGACGTGCTGTGTTAGCCACTGCTCCTGTTCTCTCCGAGTTAATGGGGATGGATTTATTCAACTCCTATTTATTTTGGGGTTTCTTTTTCATGACATTTCCTCAATTTCTTGACTTACAGTTTTCATTATTGTGAAATTTGATTACAGAACCCTGCAAAATCACAAAGCAAAGCATGTTTCCACCACGCCATTTCACTTTGAGCCACTCCATTGCAGCCTGAGGACTGCATGGAGAGAGGATCGATTCTGAGTCTGCCAAGTGACATAATCATGAAAAATATTCTGATCTTATTTGTACCCTACCAAGAATATTTCATATACTCAAAGTGCCTGCTGATTTCTTTTTCCTCTTTTCCTCATATTCCACAGAGTGAAATAGCATGGGAGTGAGGGAAGAGTGCTTCTGGATTCTCAATGACAGGAGCTGCTTTGTCCTTTGCTTTCTGTTTCTTTCTCAAGTACATGTTAGTACAGATATTCCCTGATCAGAACAGAGTACGCAGGATGCAGATTCTCACAATGTCAGAATGTAGCATGCTGGCCTGGAGCAACTCTTCAATTTTTCACATTTATGTGACACTATGAAAGTAAGTAAGAGCCATGATTTTATCTTGTGCCCTAGCAGCTAGAATTTACATAAACTTATAGAGGTCTTGAAATCATAAATGCAAAGTGAAGTATTGCGTATCATTAAAATAAATCACTGTCACAGAAGCCTAAAATTTAAATAAAAGCTTGCTTTCTAGAATCCGACTCTCTGCGCATATAATGCAACCAACAAATAGTTTTGCAGTCAGTATTCTGTAGACCACATAAGTTACATCAATCTCTATTTTTACTCTGCAATATCACATTTCATATCATAGAGTTAGATCCCTTAACTATGTTTAATTTGGCTTTATGTTTGTTTATTTTCTTTGTCAAGTCATTTTTTCCTCTTGTTGTTAGTTGTCTTTGGCACTTCTATAATAACGCCTTGGAAACATTAACTAATTAATCTTCCTAATACTCCTGGGAGGTACTGTGGGATACATAAGCCTTACCCTGCCTCCCACTTCATGATGAAATAAGCAGGACTTGTCTGATTTGCATAAGGATGAAAAGAAAATTGTCTGAGCCAAGACTCAGCTCTGGGGATCCTTGTTTGGATTTGCCCCTTTCCCTTTTATACTGAAATTGTTTGACAACTGTTTACTGGTTCAGATTAAGCAGGAATGGACAAACTAAGTTATTGTACCCTGTTGTCTGAGCTCCTTGTCTCTTGGTGTGGGCATTTGGGGCATCCCTCAACCCAACACACAATGCTGCCATCCTCACACAGCAGCATCACTATCACACCAGGGAAAAAAGCTAATGCTTGTATGACTGATACTTCTGGCATCAGTGTTACAGTAGTGCCTAGACAAGAAAATTAAAGCAAGATTTTCTGGTGGAAAACCTCTGTGAAAAATGGTCCTTATCTTCAACTGCTCACAAACTCCTCTGTGTATGCACCTTCTGGTTGAGTATTGAACACATGACTAACTGACAGAGAGCTGTCATTCAAAACTAGCTTGCCAGAGAGGTAGAATTGGAAAAGCAGTCTCTCCAGAGGATGGCTGTCAGAATAACTACCTTTGTGATGTGCCATAGATAGGCTAACATTGCCAGTGGGATGAGTAAGTAAAGGGTTGGGTGAGTCAACTCAATCACAGAGATGAAGGCTACCCCAGGAAGCATAATGGCAGGTATATGCCTCAGGAAGGAGAAGGGCTGGTTTGTGCAACTGAGAATGGGAGAATCAGTGGGGAGAGTGAACCCAATGAAGGCCCTCTGATGCCAAAGGCATCCTGTGTCCTCCCTGGGGGCTGTGGTCACTCAGAACAGTGGTGTGGTTGCAAGAGCAGGGAGGTCCAAACACTGCATGGAAGGTTGGTGGGGTAAGTCCCCTGTGGAAATCCAGCCCGTATGTAGTGACTGCTCAGCCTTATAAGAGGGAGGAGGAAATGCACAGCCAATTGTGCTGAGGGGACCAGCAGCACACCAAACCATGCATGTGGGCAGCCCTTCACTTCCAAGCAACCTACTTCCACCACAGGTTTTATTCCTTGGGATGAACACGTCCTCCCTGTTTTGCAAATTCTTCCAGTGAGCTTGTGTGTGAGCATGCATAAACATTTCAGGACCACCCCTCAGCTGCCAAGTTCTTAGGTTTGATGATCCTCCTATTTTCACCTTTGTGTTCATGGTATTACAAATCAGTCAGTGAGAAATGTGAGAGCCCTGGTGCACTGCAGCACTGGGACAGGTTCTCAGGGAGGGTCTCCTGCAGCATCAGTGAAGCCAGAAATGCCAAGAGGAGCAACAGCATGGACTCAGTATGGCTATTCTGGCATCATAACTGGGGTGGGCTGGATAGCCATGACTATCCAGCCATGAATCACAACAATCACTCTGTGCATGCTCCAGCACTGCTGCCTCCTGTGCCAGCTTGCACCTCTGAAATGTTACTAAGTGGATTGCATCAAGAGCAATGCAGCTTGGGGCCCATTCACTGCTGTGACACAGCTATCAGGTCTCAGCTCAGCAGTTCTCAGCTCCTCAAACTGGAGTTAATTTTGCCTCTGAAGACTGTTATCAGACCGTTCTCTGTGTCTGCTTTTCCCAAACAGGAGGAAGGTGAGCTAGGGATCACAGGGACAGGAAGGGGTTTGGTGAGGTATACACATGTGTGTGAGTTGAATACACAGCTGCATAATGGAAGAGCACAGTTTGAAATGTTTGAAATAGGCCAGTGGTGGGCTGAAATGTCAACACTTCTGTTCTTTTTTATGTGGTAGTAGAATAAGATTAAATTCCTCTTAAATACCAGCGTGGCTTCTGCCTTATTAGAATCATCTCTCATAACATTTTTAGAGTATTGTGTGGAATCCACTTAAATAAATCCCCATGAAGTGAAGAGAGCTCTTAGAATAACCTGGCTGTTGTGGACTCTTTCTGGCACAGCAAGGTTTTGCTGTGTGCTTGCAGAGGGAGAGCAGGCTCCAGCTTCACAGCTATTCATATTTAAGTATCTCAGAAAGCACCAAGATACTTGCAACAATATTGTATCACACTGCTATTTGAGCAAGGAGAGAAAGAGCTTTGAATAATTAAAATCAATTAAAAGGCTAAAGGATAGGGATTCTTCTTGTCTTCTGAGAACACTTTACAGCAGTGGGTAAATGTTTTCTTGCCTTTCCCAATAATTATCTCCCTCAAACACACCTACCCACACAGAGTCTTGTGCAGCCACAGTCTCTTCTGGTTTAGATTTTAGATGATCTCAAGGTCGGTTTTGTGAGCTCTCAGCACCCACAGCCACAGCCCCTCAAGCAGCCCAGATGGTAGGTTCTTGGGGAAGCTGGCCCCAGCTGCCACAACCCAGGCACTGATGAAGACCAAAGTCTGCTCTCACAAGTCAGTGCATTCGAATCTTTCTACCAATATGGGCTGCAAGTACCAAACAAACAAACAAACAAACATACAACAACCCAAACCAAATCCTAATGCCTTGATTGACCAAAAATTGACAGTGCTCTCTGTGTATGCGAATGTCTGGCTTGGATTTACAAGCTGGGAGCAGTACAGTATGAGAGCATTTTCATCTCACCAAGCTGAAGTTTAGGAGATGAGGGTCTATCATCTTGCAAAAAAACCAAACAAAACTAAACCAAAACAAACCAAAACAAAGCAAAACAAAAAACCTAACAAAAAACACAAGCAAACAAACACAAAAACACAACCAAACAAGTAGCCCATCAGCTCCACCAGCTGATGTCTCCTCTGACTCAGGGCATGTCCACCTGAACACCCACTGATCTCTGCTGTTCCTGGTAATGATGCAGCCCTGTGAAGCAACACCATGCAGATTGCATTATCTTCTGATGGGGTGGCACTCTGCACTGTGATGCAAACATCATAAGCCCTGAGAAGCTTTCTGCCTCTTCATCACCCTTTACATGATCCTATCCCTGCTAAGTCCCTCCACCTCTCCTGAGAGCCCCAAACATATGGTTTTCATAGAATCATAGAATGGGTTGAGTTGTAAGGGTCCTTTAAAGCTCATCTAGTCCAATTTCCCCGCAGTCAGCAGGGACATCTTCAACCAGAACAGGTTGCTCAGAGTCCCATCCAACCTGACTTGGAGTGGTTCCAGGGATGGGGCATTTACAACCTCTCTGGGCAACCTAGGCCAGTGTTTCACCAACCTCAGTGTGGAAAGTTTCTTCTCCCTAGTGTGGAAAGTTTCTTTCTTCTCCCTAGTTTAAATCTTCCCTTTTTTAGTTTCAAACCATCACCCCTTGTCATGTCACAACAGGGCTTCTTAAAAAGACTGCCTCTGTCTTTCATAGCAGCCACTTTAAGCACTGAGAGCAATAAGCTCTCCCTGCAGCCTTCTCTCCTCCAGGCTGAACTCCAACTCTCTCAGCCTGTCCTTGGTTCCAGCACATTCTGGATGACATGGTCTCTGGAAGGGACCTGCACTGCCCTGTGTTGGTCCACTGTGCTGACCAATGTTGGTCACTGAGGAAAGGAGGGGAGGACACAGGTAAGTCAAGGATTCAGGCTCAGGCTGACTCAGAGGACTGGAAACAAGTTCACCCACTTCTGCCTGGGAGCCTGGCAAAAGCCAGATTTCTGTGCAGAGCACCAAGAGTCGTCACAACAGAGGGCAGGTTAAGACAATTCCTATAAAACAGTTTAAAAGAGTTGTTGAGCATATTTTCTGGACTTTTTAAATAAGAACTTTTAGTATATGATCTAGAACTGCCCCCTGTGCTCTTGGGTTTGGTTTTGGTTTTTTTTTAGAATAGCATATGCACTCTTTTTTTCCCTTATATTTTTAGCTTAGCTCCTTCAAGAAAGCCCTGACAATGCCATCTCGCTCCTCTCTAGGTTCCTGGATAGCAACAGCCTTGAGTAGTTCTCTGTGGTTCAGATGTGTTTCAAACATGGGACAATTGCCAGGATTTCATTAAGTGAACAACATGTGAACGTAACCACACAGAGCACTGCTAACATCCATACAGCGCCTTTGCATGGGAGCAGATGTTATGGAAACAGCCCAAGTCAAATAAGCAAGGGAAGATTACCTCCATAATGAGCTAAAAATTAGTTCTGCACCCTCTTAAAGGGATCACCAAGGAGCACAACATGTTTTCATAACATAAACTGAGTGTTAGTAGCACAGACATGGGCAGGTATCAGCAGGTGGAAAACATTTGCTCTCTCACTACCCCGTCTATAAACATCTTCAAGGTAAATTCAGATGCAAACAGAAATACATAAGTTACTTCTCCCAGCATACAAATCATACCAAATAAAACCTCTCTGAATTTCCTCAGACCCTGATTTATTATCTGGCTACTAGGAAGTGCTGTCATCACTGAGAGGTTTCAACAGATTAGCACAAACTAATTACAGCCTATAAAACGATTAAGGTTGAAATGTCCTCATTTTACATATCTGCTGTTCTTAAAAACATATCTTTGACACATCCCTAGCACACGAAATACGTTGTTGTTTACCCACACAGGGTATTCTCTCCAGCTTTAATAGGGAAATTTCACTCACACACACACTTTTTCCCCCTACACCTGCACTAAAATCCTTTTCTCCCATCCCTGCACATCACTGTCTGGCAGCAGTTGTGCTCTCTGGGACTTGCCATGTCAGGCTAATTGTGTGTTCCTTGGTTGGCATTAATCTGGAACCAAGGCTGCTCTCATTACCATCACTGCTGATTCAAGCACAGGAGTTTGGTCTGTTTTTTTCAGTGGGGAAAAAAAGGGTTTATTGGAGAGAGGAGGCAGCCTATGACCGTCAGTGTTACTGGCCTGGGGGTTCCCCCATTTTCTCCCATGTCTCTATCCCTCCCTAGCTTACACAAAAGGCACAAAAGGAGAAATGTTACAGGGAAGTCCCCACTCAGTTCTTCTTTACCCACACAGACACTTTCTTCCCTTCACCACCCCTCAGTGATCCATCCAAGATACACGGGGGGGGGGGGGGAAAGAAGGGATGGGGGGCAAGGTAACGAGTTTCAAAGTAAAACTTATTCTCCTCATCAGCAGTGCTTGAAAGGCTTTGAAAAAGCCTCTTTCTGCATGACACAAACAGCTACACACACTGCTTGAGCTTCTCCTCTCTTCCTCCCAGGAGGACAGAAGTTAAGAACCTGAGAGAAGTGGGGGGTTATAGCTCTTCAATACTTCAAAATGAACACTTTATTTCCAATTTCAGCACATTTTTTTTCTCTCTCTTTTTTTTTTTTTTAATGAGACACCAACTGAAAGGATGAGTTTATCCATTTTTTTGTCAAAGAATTTTTAGGGGTGGGGGGGATCATTAAAACTTACTGACTAGATACACGAGTCTCTGCATTTTGCAATTTGTCTTACATTGAGTAATAGTTATTTGTCTGAGCTAAATTAATGGCAGTGGATTTCTTTCATATTTCTTCCTCACTCTGAATAAGATTTACTGAATGTAGCTTTTAAATGTCATTACATGTGTGGAGCTAATTCACATCTGCATTTTTGTGCTGGGAGGGGTAACCTATTTTCTGCTTCCACTCTCTGTAGCAGGGCTCACATGTTTCAGGGGCTAGTTCTGCCATTCACTTCTTTCAAAGAGCCCTGATTGGCTTCAGTGGGAGTTAAAAGCACTTCAGGGCTTTAAGAAAGAGGTCTGATCAGTTTTTAAAGTGTTCAAAGCTGAATGGGTTTAACTATTATCTGCAAGTTTTCAGAAGTTTCTTTCAGCGACACGATGATCCTCAGTGCACTTACAGTGATTTTTTTTTTTTTTTTAAAAAAAGGATTTGGTATATTGTGGCAATAACCGCAGAGTAAATGCTGCCTATGAGGAGATGAAATCAGTTGTTCATCCATCAGAAAGTCAGAGTCCCTGGATGTGACACGGGAAGGCTCGGCTGGGAGATCTCGGCACAGCCAGGCATGTCGGCTTGCGGGCATGCTGGGAGCTGGAGCCTCGGCGATGCTGATTAAAAACCTACAACAAATTTATGTCATCTGCCCAAACCCTGAATTACCCCAGGGACCACCCTGGTCCGTCAAGGCAACCATGCTCTTACCCTTCTGCACCTGCCCTTGCCGTTCCATTTGTGTCATGGCAGGCTGGTTTCACCAAGGCTCAGTAGAGAAGCAGATGGCTGCTAACGTGGACCCAGCCAGAGGGTTAGTGTCTGTCCCCTGGACGTTGCCAAAATGCTTGAAAGATATGAAGAATGCTTGACAAAGCACCTTAGGGGTGGGGGTTTGAAGTATGATGAGCACATGTTCTTCCATGCTCCTGCATCGCCTGTGTGATCCATCACAACACTTAAAAATAAGCACGTCTCAGAGCTTAAGTACCTGCATGAGGCTTGGCATATGGTAAAGTGCTCGGCTGAAATAGGGCAACCATAGATGTAAAAGCCCATTGAGTCCAAAACTTAGCTAATGGAAACTGGAATAGTGCCACTGATTGCAAGGGACTATCCTAATTAGCACCAGCAGAGAGACAGAGCTTTATGAAGCATAAAACACAGCTATGCAGCACATCCCACCAGAACTCAGCAGCCTTAACTCTGACCTTTAAAATCATATCAGTGGGGTAATTCCAGTCACAACAGTAAAATGCTCTTAAAGAGCTGTGGCAGATATTGAGGCTTACACATGTGTTTATATAAAATACAGATTTATCAAACTGACTTCTCAGTTAATTCTTCATAATTATGTATTCTTGAGAGTATTATTGAATGTCTGATCTGGGGTGGGGGTGGGAGGGGTGGGAAGAAAATGCAAAACCACACTGATTTGTGGCAGAATTATGCATGAGTATGGCTTTGCACGTGAAGCTGATCAATATGTGTCATTAGCGTCTCCATACATAATTTTTATGGCTCTTTTTAATGGGGTTTTCTTTATGTTTTATTTTGGAGATTGCTAATGAAAGACAGCTATTTACTTAGGGGTCAGCACTAAGCTTGCTGTGATGAAATATTGTGTTTTGCTTTCTTTGTACTTGATAAGAATAATGCCTGTACGTTTATTATGGCGGCAGTGGAAGATTTACGACCTTCACCACTACTGACGTCCTGTCTTCTCAGAGCTCAGATTTTGGAAACCAGCTGACAAGTTGGTGCACTGGGGTTACTTGGCAACCCTAATTGAAATTTTTTCCCCCCAAATAATTCCACTTTGGAACTTCCCAGTTAATCCCTTTGACACTTCTTTAGGTGTTTACTTTCTATTTCCCTCTGCTTGACACAAGGAGATGCCGCGGTTGTTTTCTTCCTCCTTTTTTTTTTTAATTAAAAGAAAACAGGAGGGCTGACAAGGAAAATGAGTTTCAGCCAGTGATCCGCAGCTTCTCCTCCAGTCCTGGATTTTTTTTTTTTATTTTCCTTTGCATGCATCAGCAAAGTTTTTACAAGAAAATTGTGCTGTCGTCCCACCATGACCTTTTTTTGCAAGTTTTCAGCAGCACATAAACCTGCTGCAAAGTTTGCCTGTTGCAGTCAGGCTACTGCCCAGGATGGGAGACAACCCTGTGAAGGCAGGGTAAGCTGGTGCTCCAGGTGGGAATGGACATCAGCCCCTAGTCCAAAGCAGCACCCAGGAAACTAGACACCTGCTGTGGTTTCACATCACCAACCCCACCTGCACTTCTGACTGTGGCAGGTCATTGCTACCCAGCAGACATCAGCCCCACATTCCCCCACCTAACCCTGTTTCCATAAGGGCTTGGCACAGGGTTAATGTTGTGCCTACTAGTGCTTCTCTGATCATTTTCTGTTTATTTTTTATTAGCCATAAGTTTCATGGGAGCTGTCAGGGTGTCCCTAAGTGCCTTTGAAAACCCGCCTGTAATGCAAGGCTAAATGTTGTGTTAAGTCACACTCCAGGCTCTCTGGTTTGCTGCTGGAAGTTGCTGTTTCTAACCTGCAGTTAGAAAAGAAAAAAGAAACACAACTCACCCACCCCCAAACAAACAAACAAAAAATCCCCATGTTCCCATCTTAGCACTCCAATTGATTTTCTTTTATAATTTCCATAATTGTCTGAGTCTTCAGGTGCCATATCAGAGATCACACTCTGTAATCATGGCTATGATCCTTCAACAATGATCCATCTCGAGCTCTTTGTGGGGGCACAATGTTCACAGGATTGAAAGAAATGTATCAGTTTAATCCTTCTCTCTTCTACTTTCAAGCTTTGGTGCATTCAGTACTTTTGTCAGACGTAATTCTATCCAGGTAATGAGGAGGTGAGTTCTGAACTGCAGTTAAACAGTTACAAGGTGTGTGAGCTTGTCCCACACACAGAGGCAGTGAATTACAGGCTGAGGAATAAAAGTTTTCCTTGTCAGTGTGATCTGAGAGGTGTCAGAGGAGCAGCAACTACCAGGAATGAAACAAGCCCAGAGCTGATTCGACCTGGCCCCATTATGCAGATAGCAGAAAGCACCTGGATCCTCACATTTATATAGAAAAAAAGTGTATGTATGAAGGAAGAAGCATTACAGCACATCTCTTCATTAAAAAAGAGGAGATACTTTGAGCAGGGGCCCCAGCTTAGTAAAAGTCACCCACACCTAATTTAACAAGCCATGCCAGTAAGCTTAGGAGGGGCTGGGATATATCATCTGAACACCACAATTGCCCCACCTTGCCTGAAAAGTGCCTCCAAAATCCCAGAGTTGCACCAGATTTACACAGGCAGCTGAGAGCAGACTCATCCCATCCAAGTCAGTGCCAGGCTGTGGTTTATAGCTGGTCTGTTGGTTTTTGTTTTTAATAATCTCCTGGTTTTGTGTGAATTCTGCTGAAAGGGAAAGGGTGTGGAGGAGTCAGTGTGAGAGCTCCTAAAGGTGTAGCATCCAGCAGCTGCTCAGGAAATCTCTGACATCCTCACGTCACCAGCTGGGAAGGGCAGGGAAGGGAAGTACAAAAGCCACTACCTATTCACTGCAGCCAAAGGTATTTCCTTTAGCTCCTCTTTAGTGACTAATGGGGGAAGGGGTGGAAGGAGCAGCCAAAAATCCTGAGTGGGCAGCGTGGTGCTCATATGAAGAGGAGCCACTTTCACAGGGCAAAAAGAGAGCATTAACCCTTCGGCTCATGGGCGCTCCCTGCAAGCCCTGAGCGTTCAGAAGGGAAAGGAGCATCTCTGATGGGGCTGGCACGCCTGCCTCAGGGTCACACACAGCTGTATTCTTCCAGTCTCCCTGCCCTGGGGGTCTGCAGGGGTCCCAGTGCTGAAATTGTGCAAATTTCCAGTGTTTTGCTCTTTTAGGAATTAGAGGCATTGTTTAATTCAGGGTGGCTTCAGCAGGTAACGTTCTGCCCCTCTCTCAGAGATAAAGGTGAAAGAGAGAGTTTTACCAGACAGGCTGATAAAATCTTCAGTGAGGTGTGATACCTGACCTGTCCCACACAACACCACTGCTGGCATGAGCTGGAAGTGTGTCTAAGTAGGACAAGAAGGGCACAAGTAGTAAAAATAAAAGTTTCACTTTGAAGTAAAGCTCTCAGTATTCTTAGAAATCAAGTTCTCTCAACAGCAATAAAACTGTGTGGACATTAATATCATTCATTTCATAGCCACCTGATTTCACAGAAATGTCAAATTTCTCTCCAACCCTCCCTGCTGCCCCAAGACACCTCAGTGAATTGAAATCTTCAGCCCACTTTGATTTTTGTTCTCTTGATTGGGGTAGCCTTGGGGAATGTGGTTTCATTAGGTGGTCTCTCAGCAGCATCTACCTCATTCACTGCAGTGAGTTCCCCAGAGTCTGTTGAAACACGTTGCTGTTGGGGTGGCAGAAAGTTTTATCAAAAAGACAATTAGTTTTCCCAGCTGGCTTCAGCCAAGTGCAGCCAGAACAAAACTCCTCACTCATATACACCTTGGCTTTTTGCCTGCACAAGGTCTCCAAAATACCTCGTGGGTGGGGAGCAGGCACTTTTCCTTTCCCACCAGCTGACCCACCATGGCCAAACCAGTCTGGTTTGAAACTATTCTTAAATCCAAATGCAATCCAGCTGATGACATCATGATCATGGGAGCAATGCCATGTGGGACACCTGGTGAGACAGCTTAGAAAAAGGACAGGGATTTGTCCCAAGCTCTGATAGCATCAGGAGCAGCCTCAGGCCAGCAGTACAAGGCAGATTCTCCTCCCCATCTATTCTGCCCTAGGGAGGTGACATCTGGAGTCTTGGATCTAGTTTTGGGCTCCCCAGTTCAAGAGAGACAGGGAACCAGGGGAGAGAGTCCAAGGGAGGCTCCAAAGCTGCCTGAGGGGCCTGGAGCATCTCTGTGAGGAGCAAAGGCTGAGAGCCCTGGGGCTGTGGAGCCTGGAGAAGAGCTGTGGGTACGCACATGTCCACTGAGTATTGTCCTTCACCTGCTCTGCCCCATGGAGATGCCCTCAGAGGGGTGGTAATGGAGTGCTGGGGAAACAGCTGAGGAGAGAAGGCAGTCACAGTGGGTTGCTTGTGTCAGGGTTTCAGAGTTGTTGCTTTGCTGTTTTTTGTTTCTCTGGAGAAATGTTACAACCTGGGGGAGCACTGAGGTTAGTCCAGAAGGTATGGTCAGTCCTGGGCTGAGAAATCAACTGTAACTGTCACAGCCCAAATGTGATTTTTAACATGTCAGAGATGTCTCCTTGGTGCATGCAGTCCCATCAAAAGCATGCTGTCATAGTGGAGAGCAGATCTCCCTGGGATTCTTGTCTCCTCCAGCTCAAGAGATGGCACTGAGCTCCAGAAAAGGGTGATGATGATGGCTCTTTGGCCAGAATTCTCTTGCCATAAATCCCATGATAATTCACTTGGGTGGGGAATTAGCATAATACCTTTTTTTTTTTTTTTAATAGAGCTTTTAGCAAGTGTAATTTGTGGTTTGTGGTGGGTTTGGTTTGGGGTTTTTCTTTCTTTTTCCTTTGCTAAGATATTTCCAAGTAGTCTGCTCCAGTCTCAGCCCAAAGCCTGTGCCCCTAAAAGCCTTGGAAGGTTCTGCACTGACTTTAGTAAGTTGGAGAAGCTCACCCATTACCATACCCAGAGTCAGGTCACTTCTAAAACAAAGTATTGATACTGCTCTGCTTAGCTGAGCACTGGAAAAGCATGTTCCTCCTCATTATAACCTGAACCTGAAATGAAAGGTATACAGCTTGCACAGGGACAGAGGGTTCAAGGAGATCAGTCCCTTTCTCAAATCTGAAGAAGTCAGGGGAAACTTCTCCTATCTCTGCAATGGGATTTATTAAGAGTCTTTCACAAGCACGACCAGCAGCACGCTCCTGCCTGCTCACTGACTGCTCTAACCTGACCCCTCGAGGTCCTGATGTCCTGGCACTTTGCTCTTCCCAAAACATGGAAGGGAGGATACAAAAGAGGATGTTATGAGGTCAGGGCAGTAATTTTGTCTCTTGGCATCCTGCTTTGATAAGAGGAGGGGAAAAAAAAACCACCGTTTTCAGGACAAACTGCCTGGCAACAGCTCTAAAAAGAGGAGGGGAAAAGAAACCGAGAGTCTCATTACAATTAGATAAAAAAAATTTAAATCCACATATCCTCAGAACCAGTGAAAGTCCAAATAGTTGCAGAGTGTCCTGGACTTCCAGAGGAATAAAACCTTTCATAATGCTGTGGTATCCTAGCAGCATGAAGAACAGTAAATTGGGTGTCCTGGCTTTCAGAAGTCACTGGTCTGGCTTCTGGTTTCCAGGGAAGAAGGTAGCCCTGCCCCAGGTCTGAGTGCATTGCCACTGCCTTGGGTAGCCACCCTCTCTCTGTAAAACTTTCTATCTGGTGCAGTAGTTAAGGTGCAGGAGAGTAGTAGCAGGAGGGCTCAGGTATGTCCTAAAATTGTTGTTTGTGACTCTGGAGGGGCAGGTGGCTGGAGAAGCACTGGACATCTGTGAGAAACTCCTTCTGCAGATGGGTGCTTTGAAGGCAGCAAAGGGCTGGCCAAGCCCATGGGCACAGCCACAGGTGTGGGGTTGGCATGCAGGAGAACCCCAAAGGCTCTGATGCTCCTCTGAGTCACCATGCCTTCTCCTCCTCACTCCATGGTGAAGGAGGCCCTCTGGCTTTCCAAGTTTCTTTGATCAGAAATTAAGGCAATGCCCACATCACGTCAACTATGCCAGTCCATGCTGAGGGCAGGCAGTACCAACACTCCTGTCTTTCAGGATTTTGCATGAACTGCTTTGAGTTGCCTTTTTGCTTTCACCTGCAGAAGGCAGAAGCATTAGTAACCCATGGCAGGGAGCACAGGGCAATCTTCCTTCTTGGGCAGCATGCAGGCCTACACCAGGCACCAGTGTCTGAGCTTGTGTGGGGTGTCTCATCTGGTTAGCAAAGAAGGTAAGAAATCCTGCACCAAAACAACATAAACAAACAAACATCAGCTTTCTCTGGTGCTTTGTAGGTAAGCTACCAGTAAACAGCAATACCCACGGTCAGCTGGATACTGCTGTTTAGTGAGATCTATTTTAAAGATTAACCACCCAGTTCAAAACTCATCATGCTGCTGCAATTTGCTTGGCCTCAAATATCTTGGAAATGAAAATAATAAGGTTGCAGGTTGCAGTAACTGTTAAGAAATAGTGACAGAACAATGAAAGAAATGTTGAGAAGGATTTTGGTACAAAGCTTATGGCACAGTAAAAATCACTGGTTAACAGTGTGCTAATCAAAACATCTCAGAGAGATGCAATTTCATGTGGAGAGGTGGCAGGGAAACTATAGTTAACTAAATAAGGATCAGGCAGTGTGAGTAGAAGTCAGAGACAAATCCTGAAATGGCTAGATGAATAAACAGTAACTGTTCCCACAGGTACTCCCTGAGCATAGTATTTGTTATTTTCTTAGGGGAAAAAAAGAAAAAAATCAGGTTTGTGCACAAACACAAAAATGCCATTTTCTGTTGCTTTTTTTCATGCCTGAAATTGGAGTGTAATGAATAAAGATTAGGAAAATGTTCTCTTGTTCAGGAGAAGTGAAAGAAAAAATGTTGTCCATCCTGAGTCTGAGCTGTCCATCCAACGGCCAGAGTTGATTAACCAAGTCCACACCTTTCACAATAGAAAATAACATCATGCCTGGCTCTACCCTCCCTCATCTCTCTCTCTCTTCCCAGGGAGATTAGGTCATCAAAGCTCCATTGAAATGTTGTTTTCCAGGGATTCTGCAGGCAGGCTGATCCTGAAGGTAAAGTGCATTGATTTCAAGATATAAAGGCATATGGAAATTCAGAGGGTTTCTCTTCCCTGACTCGACTGCTAAAGCTGAACATGATGCTTCCAGGAGTTTCTCATCATGACTTCAACAGCAGTGCCAGGAGACATGGCATTATTTTGCAGTTTGGGCTGGAGTTACCATCGTATCCCTGAGGAAATGCTCAGATAGTTCCAGTATTTTTTTGCTGATCCTTGGAAGTTTCAGGTATCAACAAGGGACTCAGGTGAGTCCCACTATGACCTAGGGCCTGAAAGAAGAGGACACTGCCAAGGGCTTCACCATTCTGTAGATTAACTGAATGGTTGTGGGGACATGTGCCAGCTTCTCATAAGCAGACTGGGAAAGCACAAACCTGAGGTCTGTCACATCTACCCTCCTGCGTGTTTAATTATTTGCCCATCTATTGCATGGCACTGCCAGGGAGTCCCTGCAGGGCTGAGAGACGTCTGCTCCTTCACAGCTGCTCAGGCTGGAGACTCACACAGAGGGGGATTGTGTAAGGTCATCAAAGCCATCCAAGAGCAGCCTGTGTCCATGCACCTGGGCTGGTTTGCAAAACAGGTATGCTTTTGGCTAGGCAGGGTGGATCTGGCTGCACCTTGCACGTCGGATGGCATCAAAGGAGGCACGAGGTTGAAAGTGGGTGAAGGAGACAAAAGGCAGGGTTGGGAGAGAAGCTTGGGTGGAGGATGAGAAGCGGGAGAGGTGGCAGATGAGAGGCTGCAGTGTGGGCTGTGGCAGCATTACGATCTGCTCTGCCACGTCGCCCAGGGAATTAGCTGGAGAGTGAGTGTGGAAAGGGTTGAGCTGTGCCTGAGCAGAAGAGTTTATTAGATGCAGTGAGGGAATTTGCCACCCAAACCCTGGGTGTGCTCCACCAGCGGCAGTCTGGCTCTCCATCATCAGGGGCTTCCCTGCACCTTGGGGTGTCCAAAGCACCTTGGTGCCCTGCTTTTCTCATTGCCCAGACCATCTCCAAAAGCTCACTTTCCAGATTTCTTCCCTGGGATCATTTTCCCTGACAATGTTCCTTGGGAAAGGCAGCAGCGCTCACTCCTGTGGATGGGACAGAGGCAGCCTGAGCCTGCACCAGGCACAACCAGGGCTGTCTGTGTGTAAGGGGTTGGCAGGAGGCAACAAAGGGATGCTTCAAGGACTGGCACTGCCTGCTTCCACCCCAAAAGAAGAAGAAGCTCTTCTACATGCTGTATCCTGTCATCACAGCAGACTAACTTGTCCAGGCTGGTTGGTGACCTCTGTACAGCAACCAAACTTCACTGAAATGGTGAAGCCAGTCTCTATAAATCCAAATCCAAACTGAGTGTTTTTTATGATGGAGGCCACAGCTTAATATAATTAACTGTGACTTACACACTGGTTACTCTGATGTGATGTCAGCTTCTCCACACTGTTTATTTTAATTAAAACAGAAATTGTAGGTCTTGAGTGCTGGTAATTACAGCCCGTGGACTCAATTTGCCAAAGCCCCTAATTAACCTGCTATGTGTCTACCTGACTTGAGGTGTTAGTTGAAACATGACTGGTGCAGTGGCATTATGTTGTCTGCAGTGATGGAAATACAGTAGGAAGGCATGACAGGCTCTGTGATTGAAGATCCATATTTTAAGCTATTCTGCATGACATTCTTTTCACTTTTATGTAGGTTACCAGTTTTCTGCCTGAGACTTTGTAACTGATAGACTAGCTGAGAAAACGGACTTGATGAGAGGAACCCCTTTTTCAGAATAATCATCTCCTGCACATGTTCAGCAGGGTTTGGAAATGGGGCAGCTTTGTGGCAGCAGGTTGCAGCAGGGCAGGTGGCCAGTGAGGCTGTATTTGCCTCTGGAGAAAGGCCAGTCATCTTTTACCTTAATGCTTACAAATTCTCCTACCCAGCCTTTGCAGCTCCGTCTGCCTCAAGACACTTTAAAATGCAAGTACTTCTCTCCCAGTTCAGCCACAAACATCATTCAAGTCCCTCTTTAATTTCCCATCTCATGCCTGCTATCACATTTAATGTATTCATTCCCCCAATAAAGGCTCTGCATATTGTCTTGTTCCTTTATCTCCACAGCTACTTTAGTTCCTCCCTTCTTGACCTGTGCAGACCAGACAGCTGTTTCAGCCCCAGTGCAACAGGGAGCTTTGCCACTGCCTATAATGGCCCAGATCAGGTCCTGGAGATAGACACACTGCCCTGCTTTTGCAT